>NC_064622.1:102243441-102420941 GCF_023898315.1 Schistocerca nitens
AGAAGTGGCTTCTAAGGCGCTAGGATTGATAGAGGAGATAGAGAAGATCCAACGAAGAGCAGCGCATTTCGTCAAGGGATCGTTTAGCTGGCGAGAGAGCGTAACGGAGATGCTCGACAAACTCCTCTGGCAGACGTTACAAGAGAGGCGTTGTGCATCACGGAGAGATTTACTATTGAAATTTCGGGACAGTGCTTTTCAAGAGGAGTTGGACAACATATTACTTCCCCCCCCCCCCCCCCCCCCCACATACACTCGCGTATTGAGCACGAGGAGAAAATTGGAGAAATTAGAGCCAATACAGAGGCTTACCGACAATCATTCTTGCCACGCACTATTCACGAGTGGAACAGGGTTGGAGGAATCAGATAGTGGTACCGAAAGTACTCTCCGCCACACACCATGAGTAGGCTTGCGGAGTATGATGTAGATGTAGAAGTAGATGAACCGTAAGTGCAACAATATCTGTTTCTTTAGTATTTTCCGAATTTGATTATTAAACCACGGATGCTCCTCTTCATCCTTAATCCACTTACGTGGCACACGGATCTCCAGAGCGCTACTTACACTCAGTTTAAACTGTGCCCCTAATCCCTCTACGGCTGTCATACTGGAGCTAACTGGGTCGCTAACAACTGCTTACCTGCTTTTCCTCGCACGAAAGCTCTCCTGGCCTTCTTGACGAGTGTATCAACTTTGGTAACAATCATCGCTATGATTACATCATGATCAGTAATCACTGTCTATACTGATACTGTCGTTAAGGTCAGACCTGTTTGTAGCTACAAGGTCTGAAAAATTTTCAATGCGTGTGGGTCGTCTAAATAGTTGCCCGAGGCAGTTTTCTGAAATCGTGATCAGAAGTACTTCTTACAGCGCGCGTATAGTAGGGGTGCCATTATTGTTTCCCTCGTTCCCTGTTCGAAGAGCACGGTGTCCGCGACAGCAGAGTTCTTATACAGGGTGAGGCAAATAAAAGTGGCCCGGAGAATAGAGTTCCAGGGTACAAAGAGAGACAGCAGAGGAAAGGAAATACAGAACTATCCTAACTAAAGCAGATGTTGAAAGTGACCACCATTCATCTCTTAGCACTTTTGGGCCCTGGTCTGCCAGGTGCTGAAGGCGGATCGCAGACTGCTGAAATTGCTGCAGTCTCGTTCCAAGTGTTCTGCTGTAGTTCTTGAAGACTGTGGGGGTTGTTGCGATACACCTTACGGTTGAGGGCTCCCCACACAAAGTAATCGCATACTGACAGGTCAGGTGACCTGGGTGACTAGCTGAGGCTGCGACCATACGGCCTCTTCTAACAACTCTGCCAGGCGTGAAGATTGTGTAAATGTCCTCCAAGATTCGACTGGCTGTATGGGCAGTTGCTCCATCCTGTTGGAAGTAATTGTATGTCTTTTCCTCCTCCAATAATGCTGCCACAAATTCACGTCCAATCGTGTCCACTCTTCCGGTCTACTTTTATTCGCCTCACCCTGTACTACTACTTTGCACATTCACCGCAGGCTCAACCCAAAAAAAAAAAAAAAAGTTTCTTTTTCTCTATGAACGGGAGAAAGAACACGATAGTATCCGTTTACAGCTTTAGCACTGGTGACCTTCCGGAGTTCGTCGACTCTCATAAACGTCGGGGGGTAGACCTAGAAAGCAATATGAAATGAAATTGAATGGAAGTAGCAGGAAGAGAGAACTGAAGATTAGACTTGTTGAGACTGTTATGGGAGAGTGCCGTGCATCTGATAAGGAGACAGCACGTAAGATGCGGGCGCGACACTTTGCAGAGTACTACTCCAATATTTGGGTCGGTTGTAAAGTTGGCCTGGCGCCAGACGACGAACGAATTCAGGGTCGTGCTGCTAGAATTGCAACAGGTCGGCATGGCTGAAACGGAAGTGTAGCAGAGATACTAAAGGAACGTAAATGGGGATCGCAGGGAAAAGACGACGATGTAGGTATCGCGATATTCTGTCCAGTAAATTTTTGTAGCAGCATTCGAGGAAGTGTATGCTACAGTTCTACTGTGCACGATAACGCCTATATTGCTGGTAGGGGCATAACAATAACAACAGAGAGATTAGGGCACGCACACAGGGACAGGCGGGGTAGTTCTCCCTAGCTCCACACATGAACGGAACAGGACAGGGAATGAATAATATAGGTAGTCACTCACAACTATGCATCGTGTAGTTGCTTGCGGGGTGTATGAAGCTTCTCAGGTTTGCAAATGAGTGAAGAGTGATGGGATAAACATTTTAATGAAATTTTGTGTTTAGTACTCTGGAACGAGGAAGAAGTGATATTAATGATCGACAGCATTGCGAGCTCCTGGAACGTAGCAAAAAGCAAGTGATTCCAAGGAAGAAGAAATAGCAATGACCTAAGGGAAGATGTGCAGACAACATTAGAAAAGATGTGGGAGCATTAAAGATGCGTGGAAGCGTATGGTCGGAGACCTTAATGCAAAAGGCCTTTGTCAAACATTAGATTTCAAATGGCTGATTATCATCCTCAATATTACGAACATCACTTTGAGGTCGGTCACGTAGTCCAACGAGTACCATTACTTAAGGAATCTTGTGACCTGCGGCTGTCAAGAACGGAGATTTCTGATCGGAGTTGGTCGGACCATTAAACGTGTACGAAACGGAACGAAGAATTTTGTAATATCAGTTAGCGTAATATGGGGAATTGACAGTCGAAGTTTCAAATGCTGTGTACAACGAAAGACGTTATCGCCTATTTTTCTCAATACTCTCTTATAAAATTAGTGTTGTAGATAAAAAAAGAAAAAAAAAACGTGTTAAGTCTTGCTTCTAATAATACTGCAAGGTGCGAGATCCAAAGAGGTCACTGTCGCATTAGCCAAGCCCGTTGTGCGAAAGGTGTGTGTGTGTGTGTGTGTGTGTGTGTGTGTGTGTGTGTGTGCGTGTGTGTGCGTGTGTGTGTGTGTGTGCGTGTGTGTGTGTGTGCTGCTTCGCTCTGTCTGTGACCAGACTGAAAACGAGAACCCGTTGGCACTATTGTGTACAAGAGACAGCCAAGTTCTGCTGCACTGGGGTTTCCACCCGCGAACTATCGTCTCTCACTGGGGTTTCCACCCGCGAACTATCGTCTCTCTATAGAGAGGTCGCGACACCGGACTTCTCTAGAGCTCAGCATAGAGCAGACAGAAGGGGAGAGAGTAATGAAAATTCTCTCAAATGTGCGCATTGTTTGCGAAAAAGTTTTGGAGGCTTTTTTAGAAAAGGATGCGCAGAGTGTGTGGCTCTTCTACGACAGACACCGGGGGAGATTTGGGACGCTTTTAGTGAAGAGAAGTGGACCACGTCCTGCATACACTGGGGCATTGTCTCGGCGCTGTGCCGAATTGTCTGCAGCATGTGTATGTGTTTACTTGTACCAGAAGCTCTCGCTAAAATAAGAACATTCCAACGAGCGGCGCTCATTTCCTGAAACTTTACTTTTGCTTCGAAACAAAATAACCAATCAATCAGTCAATAAAAAAGTAAAAAAAATCACATGCTGAGGCTCAAGTCAGATAAATGCTTTATTCATAAGCTACGAATGCAAATGAGTTACGACTCCAACATTAATGGCGAAGGATAAACTTAAGCAGCTGTGAAGGCGGTTGCGGTACAAGTACAGAGAAGAAGGTCCTACGGTGGACAGTGAAATCTGAGTCCTCCGTGTAGCACGCTATTTCGGAATCCATCCATATATATATATATATATATATATTGGTCGTATAACAGTGAGTGTGTGTGTTCCACATCACCTCCTAAACTACTGGACCAATTTCAACCAAACTTAGTACACATATCCCCTATTGTCACGCAACAATACCTATGGGGTAAAAAGCACCTAACTATCATAGTTCATTAGATATGACGACGTAAACAATGTGACACGTAAAACACTGGCGCGTCATCATGATGTTTACATTTATTAATTCTTTACTATTGACTCTATTCGCAACATATTTCATTGACAGTATCCGTATGTGCCTCTGAATGTACCTACACGAATATATCAACGTACGACTCTCAGTTCACGAGACATGACGTCATAAACACTCGGACACGTGACAAAATTCTGCATCATGTATGAAATTTTAATACATTTATTCTTCACTACTAAGACACTCACCGGTCGGAGTGGCCGAGCGGTTAAAGGCGCTACAGTCTGGAACCGCACGACCGCTACGGTCGCAGGTTCGAATCCTGCTCGGGCATTGATGTGTGTGGTGTCCTTAGGTTAGTTAGGTTTAAGTAGTTCGAAGTTCTAGGGGACTTATGACCACAGCAGTTGAGTCCCATAGTGCTCAGAGCCATTTGAACTAAGACACTCCTGCTGTCGAGTCTTCTTAGGGAAATCCCTGGCAGCGCTTTTAACAGCTTGCAACTGCGAAGCGGAAACGGGTGTAAGCGAAAATGATAGCCGTCTATGTAGCTATGATGAAGGCCGTGACAGAGACGTTAACAAAATGTGTTATAGACAAGCGAAGCAGCTGCGCACAGCATACAGAAACTGCCCCGCATAATCTGGATACTGTAATTGTAAGTGCGACTGTTTCGTGATTTCAAAGGTGTTTTCACGAATACGCGAAAATTACATTTGTTTGATACTTTGTAACGTGGTCATGTCATTCTAGTTCTTGTATGTTATCGGTGTCCACGTCCGAGAGAGAGCGAGTTACGTTACTGTTAAACAATATTTGTTCTTGTCGCGGCACAATCTTTGCCTCTGCGCAGTCCGATACATTATTAGTTGGAGTGTGGCAGGTGATGGACGTATTCAGTAGTAGTGTGTTGACTTGAGACTGTATCTGTTAGATGAAAAAGGCATGATTGTAAAGGAGAGCAACAAGGAATAACATTTATATGTCAAAAAGTGAAGAGAATACACATTTTTAATAATGTTATTTTTTGAAGAGAAGAGGTTTGGGTAAGACTGCAGCAGTGCGCAGATAGTTTGTCGGTATGATTATTCTAAGGTAGTTAACTTGCTCAGAGTTGAAATAAAGGTCACCCCACTTCCCTGAGTCACACATTAATATATTAACTGATTAAACTGTTTGATTTACACATTCTAAAATCGTTGTCTTGGAATATCATTTCATAGGAATAGTTACTCTCTTCGTCCCACTGTTTATCATTATGCTTTACCACATTGTACCATGTACCGTGAAACAGTTTGAGTATAGTTTGGAAATTTTATTAGGAATAGAAATATAGCTTAGCCGCTGCCTGGTTGCTGTTTGGTGCTGCGTTATCAAGACGCGAGAGATATCAGTTACACTTCAGTTCAAATTAGGTTCTGTTTAGTAAAAGGTTAGCATACAAGTTTAAGTTGGGTTGTGGAGACATAGTCTTGCTAATATGTAGATTTTATACAGTGCGAGGTTAAGCTGGGCCTAATTCCATACAGAAACGAATATATTGGAGAGCTTACAACTTCATAACAAACACAGTTCATTTTGTGTTTTCCGTTTCTAATACAAACATGGCAAAATAAATACCCGGGTAGTGCCGAGTTTGTCCGTCTCTCTCTCTCTCTCTCTCTCTCTCTCTCTCTTTTGAGTCATCAGTCTTCTGACTGGTTTGATGCGGCCCGCCACGAATTCCCCTCGTGTGCCAACCTCTTCATCTCAGAGTAGCACTTGCAACCTACGTCCTCAGTTATCTGCTGGATGTATTCCAATCTCTGTCTTCCTCTACAGTTTTTACCCTCTACAGCTTCCTCTAGTACCATGGAAGTCATTCCCTCATGCCTTAACAGATGTCCTGTCATCCTGTCTGTTCTCCTTGTCAGTGTTTTTCCTCATATTCCTGTCCTCTCCGATACTGCACAGAACATCCTCATGCCTTACCTTAACAGTCTACCTGATTTTCAACATTCGCCTGTAGCATCACATCTCCAATGCTTCGATTCTCTTCTTTTCCGGTTTTCCCACACTACGTGTTTCACTACCATACAATGCTGTACTCCAAATGTACATTCTCAGAAATTTCTTCCTCAGATTAAGGCCTATGCTTGAAACTAGTAGACTTCTATTGGCCAGGAGTGGCCTTTTTGCCAGTGCTAGTCTGCTTTTGATGTCCTACTTGCTCCGTCCATCATGGGTTATTTTGCTGCCTACGTAGCAGAATTCCTTAACTTCATCTACTTCGTGACCATCAACCCTGATGTTAAGTTTCTCGCTGTTCTTGTTTCTACTACCTCTCATTGCTTTCGTCTTTCTACGATTTACTCTCAATCCATCTTCTGTCCTCATTACACTGTCCATCCCATTGAGCAAATCATGTCATTCTTTTTCACTTTCATACAAGATAACAATGGCATCAGTTTGTCAGCTAGCATCTCTAAAAAAACAACTGTTCATCTACATTTACATCTACATTTATACTCCGAAAGCCACCCAACGGTGTGTGGCGGAGGGCACTTTACGTACCACTGTCATTACCTCCCTTTTTTGTTCAAGTCGCGTATGGTTCGCGGGAAGAACGACTGTCTGAAAGCCTCCGTGCGCGCTCGAATCTCTCTAATTTTACATTCGTGATCTCCTCGGGAGGTATAACTAGGGGGAAGCAATATATTCAATACCTCATCCAGAAACGCACCCTCTCGAAACCTCGCGAGCAAGCTACACCGCGATGCAGAGCCTCTCTTACACAGTCTGCCACTTGAGTTTGCTAAACATCTCCGTAACGCTATCACGGTTACCAAATAACCCTGTGACGAAACGCGCCGCTCTTCTTTGGATCTTCTCTATCTCCTCCGTCAACCCGATTTGGTATGGATCCCACACTGATTAGCAATACTCAAGTATAGATCGAACGAGTGTTTTGTAAGCCACCTCATTTGTTGATTGACCACATTTTCTAAGGACTCTCCCAATGAATCTCAACCTGGCACTCGTCTTACCAACAATTAATTTTATATGATCATTCCACTTCAAATCGTTCCGTACGCATACTCCCAGATATTTTACAGAAGTAACTGCTACCAGTGTTTGTTCCGCTATCATATAATCATACAATAAAGGATACTTCTTTCTATGTATTCGCAATACATTACATTTGTCTATGTTAAGGGTCAGTTGCCACTCCCTGCACCAAGCGCCTATCCGCTGCAGATCTTCCTGCATTTCGCAGCAATTTTCTGATTCTGCAACTTCTCTGTATACTACAGCATCATCCGCGAAAAGCTGCATGGAACTTCCGACACTATCTACTAGGTCATTTATATATATATATATATTGTGAAAAGCAATGGTCCCATAACACTCCCCTGTGGCACGCCAGAGGTTACTTTAACGTCTGTAGACGTATCTCCATTGATAACAACATGCTGTGTTCTGTTTGCTAAAAACTCTTCAACCCAGCCACACAGCTGGTCTGATATTCCGTAGGCTCTTACTTTGTTTATCAGGCGACAGTGCGGAACTGTATCGAACGCCTTCCGGAAGTCAAGGAAAATAGCATCTACCTGGGAGCCTGTATCTAATATTTTCTGATTCTCATGAACAAATAAAGCGAGTTGAGTCTCACACGATCGCTGTTTCGGGAATCCATGTTGATTCCTACAGAGTTGATTCTGGGTTTCCAAGAATGACATGATACTCGAGAAAAAAACATGTTCTGTTGGCGTATTTTTGAGAGTTGTATCTCACGTTCTACCGATAGCTGTGTGTCTTTGTGTATTCCTCTTTATTCCGTTGTGTTTTAGGAAACGACTTAAAGTTTATCCTTTTCCTTTCCTTTGTCGTCTTCTAGCGACCGTCGAATTGTCCATTCTCGTGTCCGTACCATCCGAAACACAAAGAAATTCCCGTCTAACTTCACGCGCCGGTGTCGGTGTGTGGCTAAAGGTGTCCAGCATACAGACGCGCCCATCCGCATTTTCCGACTCGTGGTCGCACTGTGTGTGTGTGTGTGTGTGTGTGGAGGTACCGCCCGGCTACTCCGCGGACGTGTTTCGCCAAGGCCAAATAGTGGCCGGGATACTCTGCTGTTTTCGACCGCGACACAAACAGCACAGTTACTCTCCTGCCAGCCAGAAATAAACTGAAGCGAACCGTGACGTCGTGCCACGAGGCTAGCGCCGCCGACCTTCAGCTAGCACGCTTCTGGGAAAATGGATGCTGGGCCAGAGGTGCACGCGCGAAACAAAGAAAGCTGTTAGCGAAGTTGATCGTCCTGACACCTGTTACGTCTCAGACTTACCGCGTATACACTCCCGTGGGAACACATGATGTCACAAGTCGTGTTGTCTCTGTATGCAAACAAACCTCTCATCGTTGACGTAAAGTTTGTTGCCGAAGAAATGGCTTCGATGCACTTGCTTGCTTGCTTTCGCCTACAGTCCTTCGAAACATGTGTAGGGTACGATCAGTGACTCGTATTAACCTAATTGCAGCTAGAGCGCATGACTTCTGACTGGCGCGGCACTAGTAGGGGATAAGTTCCTCCCCTTTTATCCAGGAAAACCTGCCCGATAGTCACTTCGACAGCTGGCTGAGTGGACCTGGAGCGATCGTGGAGAGACTGCCACGACGGAAATTCCCCGCGCCCCCGCCCGGTATTGTACCTGGGACCTTTAGAGAAAGAGACCCGCTAGACCACCACGGCTACTTTGAAAAAGGTCTAGATAACACACACTGAGGCGCTAAAGAAACTGGTATAGGCATGCATTTCCAATACAGAGATATGTAAACAGGCAGAATACGGCGCTGCTGTCGGCAACACCTGTATAAGACAACAAGTGTTTCGCACAGTTGATAGATCGGTTACTGCTGCTACAACTGCGGGTTATCAAGATTTAACATGGTGTTATAGTCGGCGCACGAACGATGGGACGCAGCATCTCCGAGGTAGGGATGAAGTGTGGATTTTCCCGTACGACCATTTCACGAGTGTGCCGTGAATATCAGAAATCCGGTAAAACATCAAATCTACGACATCGCTGCGGCCGAAAAAAGATCCTGCAAGAACGGGATCAACTACGACTGAAGAGAATCGTTCAACGTGACAGAAATGCAACCCTTCCGCAAATTGATGCAGATTTCAATGCCAGGCTATCAATAAGTGTCAGCGTGCGAACCATTCAACGAAACATCATCGATGTGTGCTTCCGGAGCCAAAGGCCCACTCGTGTACCCTCGATGACTGCACGACACTAAGCTTTACGCCTCGACTGGGTCCCGTCAACACCGACATTGGACTGATGATGGCTGGAAACATCTTGCCTGGTTGGTCGAGTCTCGTTTCAAATTCTGTCGAGCGTATGGACGTGTACGAGTACGGAGAGCCCGCCCGGCTAGCCGCGCGGTCTAACACAATGCTTTCCGAGCGGGAAGCCGTCCCGGTCCCCGCCACGAATCTGCCAGGTGGATTAATGTCTAGGTCCGGTGTACCGTCCAGTCTGTGGACCGTTTTCCACCTGCTTCGGCGAATGCGAACTGGTTTCCCTTATTCCGTCTCAGTTACACTATGTCGGCGATTGCTGTGCAAACACTGTCTCCACGAACGAGTACACCATAATTACTCTACCACGCATACATTGGGGTTACACTCGTCTGGCATGAGACGTTCCCGTGGGGAGGGTGTCTACTGGAGGACGAACCGCACAATAACCCTGGGTTCGGTGTGGGGCGGCGGTGAAGTGGTTGGACTGCTGTGACTTGTTTTGGAGTTGGGAACCACTGAAGGCTACGGCGGGGCGAAGCCTCTCCGTCGTTTCTAGGTCCCCGGTCCAATACACACAATACACGGGTATGGAGACAACCTCATGAATCCATGGACCCTGCGTGTCAGCAGGGGACTGTTCAAACTGGTGGAGGCTCTGTAATGGTGTGGGGCGTGCGCAGTTTTAGTGATATGGGACCCCTGATACGTCTACATACGACTCTGACAGGTGACACGTACCTAAGCATCCTGTTTGATCACCTGCATCCATTCATGTCCATTATGCATTCTGACGGACATAGGCAATTCCAGCACGACAGTGGGACACCCCACACCTCCAGAGTTGCTACAGAGTGTCTCCAGGAACACTCTTCTGACTTTAAACACTTCCGATGGCCACCAAACTCCGCAGACATGAACATTATTGGGCATATCTGGGATGCGTTGCAACGTGCTGTTCAGAAGATATCTCCACCTCGTCTTACTCTTACGGATTTATGGACAGCCTTGCAGGATTCATAGTGTCAGTTCCCTCCAACACATTAGTCGAGCCCATATCACATCGTGCTGCGTCACTTTTTCGTGCTCGCGGGGGCCCTGCACGATATTAGGCAGGTGCACCAGTTTCTTTGGCCCTTCCACGGAGCAGCTACACAGGCTAGTTCGCATTCATTTATTGATTAACTAATTCATTCTTAATCTACTAATGAATCTGGCAATTCTCCTCTGACATCACTGTTTCTGAGTCCATCTCCTGCATCTTGCTCTCTCATACTTTGTTTGTAACTGTCAAGACACGATTAGCCTAAAATGCAACGGAAATCTCCAGTTTCTGTACGTTTATAGTCGTCTAACGCTTCGCTCGATGCTGAACGACTTTCCTTGTATTACCAGAATGTTTTGTCTATTTCTCAATAAGTATGCGCCTCTATTACAAAACGTTCTTTCCATTTAAACTGTGTTCCATACTTGTAACGCTGGATTTACTTTGCGACAGAGATTGAAAACAATGTAGCTATCGATATTTGTCCACAGTTCAAGCAGAGGTTCCGAAAGAGTACCAAGAAGCAGTAATGCGTCGGCAGTCATACCCGTAAACTGAGGAGCAAATGCGTTCGACGTTGTGCATCCAAGCGAAGTATCTTCTTTTTATAGTGTTCCTTAAGTGCCACGTCACTGAAGTAGTATCTTTTCAAGTTATTAGCATTTCAGGAACGATGAATGAAAAGTGGTTCTCTGTGCCATGTGCTATTAATATTCTTCCCAACGATTAGTGCTACCTTTTGAGCATCACGGGAACTGAAAATGTGTCCGATTAACATGTAATTTAGAGCACTCAAGACAGAAGTACACACTTCACGCTGCATGGTGATTGTTTAAGAGGTACCAACTGCTGTAGTTAAGTGATTCTGGACTTTTACGTGTTTAGCAGTTTTGAACAAAAGCTAGCGGTGGACAAGTGATTCTTTTCCATTCAGCAAGAATCCAGCTGCTTCATAAACATTTATCTGAATCTAATTGCTTTATGGTATATATAATTCTTAAATTTATACGTGCCACATTTTCTCGAACTACAACACCATTTCCGACATTTGTTGTCTTTACCCAACTGTGGATGTAAGTTTCAACTAGATGGCAGCAGTGTTTATCTACATTTTGGACTTGTCATGTATCACTCTCTACGAGTAGACGGGAGAACTTAAATGATGGTGTTAAATGACTTTCTCAGTTAATTTCGATGGACGTTTCAACGTAACTGCGTCTTATTGTTTTTCTTTTCTACTTAAGAATATTTTTTTACTTAGCTTACGACATGAATCAAGATACTCTATAGGTAGTCCGTTAGTAGTGGACCAGGGTTTTTTTTTCTTTTTAGAAACAATTGCCTTAATTGTAGAGGTATTTATTTTTAATTTTTGATACAGAGTCAGACTTTTTAAGGATGAACAAATAAGTGGAGATTTGATTCTGTTACATAACCCCTATCATTTTCTAAACTTTTCGAAGAGTTATGTATTCAAAAGTTATTTACCTGCTTCCGAAATATGATAAGCGTATCGCCTTTAAAGACTGTACAGATGACGATCAAATGGGGACTGTTGAGATATGAAATTAGCAATCTTTTAAAGTTTGTCATTTTTTATTGTTAAGAAAATTTCAGTTCAGAAACTGTCCGATTATTCCTTTTCAGTAAGTGTCTACAAAACTCGCTCTCTCTTTAGTACTCGTTTGCAGCAGTACGCCATTCCCCCTCTTCTGTTTGCCTTCATTTTCATTTCCTGCAAGGAATGCATCGCACATCATTCATAATCCGCCTCATGTATGACATCCTTGATCGTCCCTGGCGATTCTTTCCCTCATCATCTTCTTCTGCTATTGCTCCAATCATATTTTTGTGTCTAACTGTTTCCTACGAGTTTATCTCTTCTTGTCTGAATGTGCTCCACAGGAATCTGGTTTCCTATAGTCTTCCCCAGCACCTCTTCGCTGGTAACTCTGAAACTCAAGCTGATCTTTGTCACCCATCTGCAGCACTGTATGTCCAGGTCTTCTAGTCATCTTCTCTCTTGTTTCCCTATTGTCCACGTTTCACACCCGTACAGTGTTGTGAAAAACAGGAAATTTAAACGAATATTTTCATTGGATAATTTGTTTACCATTTTCGTTCAACCTTCGTAATCAATCGCCTTCAGAAACGCTGTTCACAAATGGTCTGCAGAATTTTGTCGTGGTAGTGATTCTGTCAGCGATGTTTTTCGTGAAGAACGCCTTTTGTTCCAAAAAATCGGGTCTGTGCTGCAACATGACTGAATAGGAATGAGAAGTGTATCACCGTGAGACAGAGCGTATCCCTAGGCATTTGGAAGACTGAAGTGCATTCGATTTTGCAAGGACATTCAGCTGTGAAAAAGACATGTTCCCGATGCATTCCTGACAATACGGTTGAAGTTAAAAAGTAGTTTCGTGTCATTTGGTGTAAAGACACGCTCAACAATTCTGACCGCGAGGAAATGCAAAGTCTGTATACGACAACGTAACAGGAGATGAAGGTTGGATATGTTTGTAGCATCCTCGAAACTCAGCAATCAACTGTTTCCGCCTTCCTAGAGGCCGGAAACCAATCAAAGTGGTTCGTTCGAATAACGCTCGCATGAAAATCATCGCTTGTTTCTTAGGTTACGCTCAACAGATCGCGACCGTTGCCATAGACTTTAGAGGACTGAGGAACAGTTAATGCTGAATGGTACACTGCAATTTGTTTGCCGGAAGTCACCGATGAAATCAGGATGAAGGACTTACTGCCATCTGAGACACAGTGCGTCACCGTTTATTACAGAGAAAAATATCAAATTAAAGTCTCATTGCCTGTATTCGTTTGACTTATCGCCCAACAACTTCTTTTTGTCCCGTTTTGTTAAAGAAAAAGGTCGCAATTTCCATCACCTCAAGAAATTGACAGCGAGTAAGTTACTCGTCGGGTACAGCAATGCACCTGTAAGAATGCAACTGTAAGAAAAAAAATTAGCCAAATATTAAGAGAGCCCGACTGTAAGGCAGTGACGTCCCAAGTGGGAATTTCTAGCTTTTATTTTATTTTATTTTTATTTTAGTTTATTTTAGTTTACGCGTCTAGTTCCACAGGATCAAATTGAGGAGCAAGTCTCCAAGGTCATGGAGCGCGTCAGTACATGAAATTACAACATAAAAGTAGTAACACATAAAATGAAATGTTCATGAACCAAAAAGACAAGCCATAAGTTTAAGTAAACGCAATCAACAATATAACATAGGAATCAGCTTAATTTTTCAAGGAACTCCTCGACAGAATAGAAGAGTGACCACGAGGAAACTCTTCAGATTCGATTTGAAAGGGCGTGGCTTACTGCTAAGATCTTTGAATTCTTGTGGTAGCTTACTGAAAATGGATGCAGCAGTATACCGCACACCCTTCTGTACAAGAGTTAGGAAGTGCGATTCAAATGCAGATTGGATTTCTGCCGAGTATTAACCGAGTGAAAGCTGCTAATTGGCTCTGAGCACTATGGGACTCAACTGCTGAGGTCATTAGTCCCCTAGAACTTAGAACTAGTTAAACCGAACTAACCTAAGGACATCACAAACATCCATGCCCGAGGCAGGATTCGAACCTGCGACCGTAGCGGTCTTGCGGTTCCAGACTGCAGCGCCTTTAACCGCACGGCCACTTCGGCCGGCTCGAAAGCTGCTAATTCTTCAGAATACGCTGATATTGTTAAGAAAAAACGGCAGCAAAGAATATATATATATATATTGAGAGGCCAATGTCGGAATACCCAGACTAGTGAACAGGGGCCGACAACAGGTTCGCGAACTTGCACCACTTATTGCCCGAACACCCGCTTCTGAGCCAAAAATATACTTTGAGAATGGGAAGAGTTAACCCAAACTATAATACCATAAGTCATGAGTGAATGAAAATAAGCAAATTAGACCACTCTTTCGTGTCGAGCTAACACTTACTTACTTCGAATAGTAAAAATGGCAGCATTAAGTCTTTGAACATGATCCTCAGCGTGGGCTGAGCTGAGCAGGATTTGGAATTTTATAATTCTAAAGAGATGGTTTCAATGCCGAGTTTTCTGGGATGTCGTCCGAGATCTTTCTCAGTCAGTTTCACTGCCAAACTGAAACGTATTGCCTAAATTTATGAAAGTGTCGAGGTAGTGATCATCACTCTGGAACCCTTACTGAATTTGATTAATAGAAAGAGATATGTAAGATCCGACAAAGAGCGGCATGTTTCGTCACGAGATCCTTTAATAGTTGGGAAGCGCTATGCATCAGGGAAAGATTTACTATTGAAATTCCGAGAGCGTACGTTCGAAGAAGAGACGGGCAACGTATTACTCTCCCTCCCCCACCCCCACCCCCACCAACATTTAGCATAATAAACACGACGAGGTGTTTACCCATATGGCACAACTACTATAACACATGATAGATAACACATGATAGCGGATATAGCACATACGGGAATGACACTTGCTTAGGGCTGTGTGTGGAAAATAGTGTTCCATTACAAATACTATATCTTTAACATAAAATTGTTTGTTTTCCAAAGATTCATGAATACACAAATCGTAATTCTACTTTATTAAACCGCATTCTACAGCTTTTAAAAATGGTACACTAGTTTTAATTACATCTTCTGTTTCACTATGCTGAGCTGTGTATTACCACGAACATGCAGTACAATACTGTCCACAAATATGATTTGCTTTATACTGTTCAGAAAGCTCGCCTAAAAATCATTCGTTTGTGTGTTCTCGCACTAAATAACGTACGCCACTATGCAAAACACACGGACACCAGAATTCTTTTTAAATCACGAGTGGTGATAGCGCGGCTCAGTTGGTCTTAGTTCAACCAGCGTGCCTTTTCAGTAGCTCTGTGTGCCATGTTCCAACGAATTTCTGTAACGTTTCCACGCGTACTTTAATGCTGAACCTATTGAGACACTCTTTCTCTCCCGTCGATAGTTGCGATGTTACATTCCCCGTTTTCATCAACATGCATCCGGATTTCCCAACAGGTACATGGCTACGTTATAATGTGTGCCACACGCCTATGGAATGCGTCGCGAATTTTTTTTCTGTCCAGAAGTCCAATGTTTGTAAGTCATAAATGTAAGGTATTTTACTTTTTAATGTGAGATTTAATAATTTATACTCAACTTTATGCTCGCGGCTTCGTCTGCACACGCACATGTGACATATATATTTAATATTCATGTAATATGTTTCACAGATATTTTTCATTCGTACCTACAGCGAATTTCGCTCTCCAGTTTCATCTGAATTCTAATGCTGCCATTAACTGATCGTCCTTTCGAGATAAAAGACTACCGCTGGCAACTCTATGATTCTCCGCTGTGTTACACCATGCGACTCTGTGGTATCGGAACGTGTGTTACGATATTTGACCCCGAAACACGATGCAGTGCCCATTCCCACGGTGTGTTGACGCACTGAACAGCGCAAATAAGAGAGACGTCGCGCTTGTTACTTTCATGGTATTAGAAGTCACCTAATTGCAGGAAATTAATTACTAACAGGTCGTGTTTTCGGGTGTTTCTACATATCATCCCATGCTATCGTCACTCCTGTCCCTACCGGTAGTAGGGACAGCTTACTGCGACATTTATATATTTAATGAGTAACGTATATACAACATTCGGTTGAAATTGCTGAAGGCATTCCTGAGTTATGCTTTGACGTTGCGCCTTTTTACACCAGAAGCCCATAGGCGTTCTAGGGGTCTATTACCGCCAAAGCAAATTTTTCCCGTGATACGGCTGCCAATTTTCCTTCAGGTGTTACAGATATATGCTGGTATATCAGTCTCTCTCTGCACCCCCTCCTCCCTCACCTCCCCAGCCCCCGGAAGTCTAGTATTTCCGAAAGTAAATTTTCGGAGGCAACATTCTCGAAAGAACTACGAAAGAGGAGTGAAGTACCTTCGTCTTGGCGGGACGGGGCGAGGGGGATATATGTAGATAAAGGAAGATGATGAGCGTCTTAGTTGGAGAGGAGAAGGAAAGCAGTGGGCAGTGAACTCGAGAAAAACTGGCAAGACTTCAAAGTTGGCGGATGTGCAACGTCCAAAGAATAATAATGGTTCCGTGTGTTGACACGAAGTCCGATAAGCTCACATTCGGGGACAACGCACTGCTGGGGCCTTTTTGAATGACAGCTGTGACAGGCAGGTAGTTGGTTGCACGTGGCTCGGCAGCGAGGCCCACGAGAAAGACACGCTGTGGCTTGTACGTCATAGTTCGTGACACTGCAGGTATTACAGGAATGCCTGCAGCCGTCTGCGGCGGCGAGCGAGTAACTACTTCAGACGAATTTAATAATTCCTGACTGCGCGATTGAATGCATGCATGCATGTTCTCGATAGCAAACAACAAAATGAACGCCACAAATAATTCAATACCTTCTCTTGCTGACAGTACGGGTAATGTAACCGATGATGATAAACAGAAGGCCGAAATTCTAAACTTAGCTTTCAAAAACTCGTTTATGATAGAGGACTGCAGCACCATTCCCCCTTTCAATGATCGAACAAACGAAAGGATGGCAGACATAGTGTTTAGTGTATCTGGGATTGTAAAACAGTTAAGATCCTTAGACGCCAGAAAGGCATCTGGCCCAGACGGTATCCCCGTAAGATTTTATGTTGACTACGCTACAAATATTCTTATCTGTCATCTATCAGAGATCATTGGAACGGCGAAAGTTCCACGGGACTGGAAGAAGGCCCACATCGTAGCAATCTATAAAAATGGTACAAAATCGGATGCACATAATTACTGGCCAATTCCACTGACATCGATTTGTTGTAGAATCATGGAACATATTTTGTGTTCAGCCATAATGACCTTTCTAAACTCTGAGAAGCTCATCTGCAGAAACCAGCACGGTTTTAGGAAACAGCGGTCATGCGAGACACAGCTGGCCCTCTTTGTGCTTGATATACAACAGGCTCTAGATACCGGCCCCGAGGTTGATGCCATATTTCTCGACTTTCGAAAGGCGTTCGACTCAGTTCCGCACTGTCGCTTGCTACAAAAAGTGCGCGCTTACGGTCTATCCAATGACATATGCGGTTGGACAGAAAGTTTTCTACCAGACAGGGAGCAGTATGTCGTCGTGAACGGGGTAACTTCAACAGAAACAAGAGTAACTTCAGGTGTGCCCCAGGGCAGCGTAATAGGTCCTCTGCTTTTTACGATTTACATAAACGATCTGGTTGATGCTATTGACAGCGGTCTTAGACTGTTTGCCGATGATGCTGTAGTCTACAGGAAAGTAGTATCACACGAAAGTTGTGAACAAAGCAATGAGGATTTGCAGAAAATAAATGCGTGGTGTAATAACTGGCAGTTATCTCTCAGTATTAGTAAGTGTAACCTACTGCGTATAACGAGGCGAAAATCCCCATTAACGTATGAGTACAAAATAAATTATCAGTCCTTGGAAGCGGTAACATCAGTCAAGTATCTGGGTGAGACTATTCGAAATGATCTCAAATGGAATGATCAGATTAGACTGGTAACGGGTATGGCGAACTCTAGATTGCGGTTTATTGGTAGAATCCTGAAGCGATGCATTCGTTCAACAGAGGAAATAGCTTACAATACGTTAGTTCGTCCAGTCTTAGAGTATTGTTCGTCTGTATGGGACCCTTACCAGTTGGGTCTAATTCAAGAGATCGAGAAGATCCAAAGAAGAGCGGCAAGATTCGTGACTGGTACGTTTAGCCATCGCGAGAGCGTTACAAATCTCAAAGAAAGTTTGAAGTGGGACACACTTGCAGACAGACGACGCGCTAAACACTAAATTCCGAAATTCAATCTTCATCGAGGATGTGGAGCACATATTATTACCACCAACTTTCAAATCGCGTAATGATCATCATTCAAAGATAAGGGAAATAAGAGCTCGTACTGAGGTGTTCAGACAGTCGTTTATCCCTCGCGCGATCCGCGGGTGGAACAGGGTGGGAGGGGTAATATGACTTTGGCGCGAATTGTGCCCTCCGCCACACACCGCTTGGTGGCTAGCGGAGTATACATGGTGTTACAAAAAGGTACGGCCAAACTTTCAAGAAACATTCCTCACACACAAATAAAGAAAAGATGTTTTGTGGACGTGTGTCCGGAAACGCTTAATTTCCATGTTAGAGCTCATTTTAGTTTCTTCCACCTACACTCAATGGAGCACGTTATCATGATTTCATACGGGATACTCTACCTGTGCTGCTAGAACATGTGCCTTTAGAAGTACGACACAACATGTGGTTCATGCACGATGGAGCTCCTGCACATTTCAGTCGAAGTGTTCGTACGCTTCTCAACAACAGATTCGGTGACCGATGGATTGGTAGAAGCGGACCAATTCCATGGCCTCCACGCTCTCCTGACCTCAACCCTCTTGACTTTCATTTGTGGGGGCATTTGAAAGCTCTTGTCTACGCAACCCCGGTACCAAATGTAGAGACTCTTCGTGCTCGTATTGTGGACGGCTGTGATACAATACGCCATTCTCCAGGGCTGCATCAGCGCATCAGGGATTCCATGCGACGGAGGGTGGATGCATGTATCCTCGCTAACGGAAGACATTTTGAACATTTCCCGTAACAAAGTGTTTGAAATCACGCTGGTACGTTCTGTTGCTGTGTGTTTCCATTCCATGATTAATGTGATTTGAAGAGAAGTAATAAAATGAGCTCTAACATGGAAAGTAAGCGTTTCCGGTCACATGTCCACATAACATATTTTCTTTCTTTGTGTGTGAGGCATGTTTCCTGAAAGTTTGGCCGTACTTTTTTTGTAACACCTGTATATGTAGATGTAGAAAATGAAGACCATTAGTTGTCACTTTTTCAGTTAAATGTGGATTCTCTGTGGGCCGTGCATGGAACCGAGCGTTCCTGGAGCGTGGTGGACAGGACTACTAGTGTGACGTCACAACTTCGTTTCAGGGCCCGTATATCTCGTTGGCCCCGCTGGGGCGTGAGGGGTCAGGGCAGGGTAGGGTAAGGTCGGGCGGTGCGCGCCGCCACCGCTGACTCACCTGTGGCCCCCTGCGCAGGTTGAGGCTGCTCGCGTCGCTCTGGCTGGGGCTGTGGTACGGGCTGGACTTGCCTATGGGCACCGTGATCATGACTGCCGCGTGCTGCGCGTGCCCCACGCGTCACTCGGCGCTGAACGGGAACGTTAACGCGAACGCGAACGTGGCGCGGCGAACGCGGACCGATGACCGAGAGAGCTGACTGGGTCGGCGCCTCTGGGACTCTGGCGGTGCCACTAGGCGCACAGTGGCCGCGGTGCTGTCAGCTCCCCCCGAGACGGCGGGTGGCTACTGGCTGGCGGGCGGCGCGGCCTCTGGTTTTGTGGAAGTGGCGCGGCGTCAGGGGGTGACGCAGATGGGCTGCCAGCTGAGGCAGGAGGAAGGCGGGCCTAATTTTAGCGACGGCAGGGCGGAGCAGAGGACGCGCCGGCCGGCCGGCGGTGTCCACGCGGCCGGTGCGTGCCCAGGGCTGGCCACGCCACGGTGTTCCCGCAGCCAGGGACCCCCCCCCCCCCCCCCCCACACACACACACACGGCTCCGTAGCCGAGCTGGGATGTTATTTAAGATCAAATATGACACGTTAACGCTATAGTTCCGGAACGGTGGCCTCAACCTCACAAACGTGCGAAACAAAGCTCTGGCGCTTTACATGCGAGCGATGATACGAAATTGGCAACAACGAAAGCATACCATAACGTCAGCTCTGATAGAAGTACTTGTTCCGCCTTCGTACGATCCCCCTATTGCGTATTTCGCCTTCTCTTGCACACATTGCCTCATTTCTGATTGATTACAATTATGTTCGTCTGAAAGTACCTTCGACGAGAATACCCACGACTCGGGAGATCTATAGGTGCTTGATGGATCACCATGGCTGCAACATAATGGAATTCAAATACCCGTCGAGAACGTGGAACCACATTTGGTGTGCAGTGCATACTCCATTACTGTCAACACCAACGAGATCGATGTGGTATATTCTTCTAAACCGTAAACTTGTGACCAGGAGTCTATTACATACAATTCATGTGGTCGATCTCCTCTTTGCACAAACTGTGAACTTTTAGAAACGGAAGAACATGGTTTAGTGTGTGGCGCAGCGAGAGACGTCTGGACGCTGACGCGTCGAATACTGGCCTTCCTCAGGCGCACTAACTACACAGAAATCACATCAGATGTACTTTTTCTACCGGACAAGACCTTTTTTCCCAAACAAAAGACGTATGCGGTCATTTGGATCGCTGGACATGCGACGAATATTTGTATTCGTACGATATTAAGTCCGTGATGGATTATTGGATGGCCCGCATCTCGTGGTCGTGCGGTAGCGTTCTCGCTTCCCACGCCCGGGTTCCCGGGTTCGATTCCCGGCGGGGTCAGGGATTTTCTCTGCCTCGTGATGGCTGGGTGTTGTGTGCTGTCCTTAGGTTAGTTAGGTTTAAGTAGCTCTAAGTCTAGAGGACTGATGACCTAAGATGTTAAGTCCCATAGTGCTCAGAGCCATTTGATTATTGGATGTATTTACAAGAACAACACGAGCTCATACGGAGTCATACGAAATACGGGACTTACTTTTCCAATTTTTTAGGAAGTGTTTTTCACAATCCGCCCGACAGCTGGGGTGTCCCAGAACTGAGAAGACTCCTGCAGCAGAACGACTAGAAACAGTACTGCGCGGTTCAATTATATTGGCATATTGCACACTGAGAAGAAAACTGGCCCCTACCTGTTGGCGCCAGGTATGGTTGGATTATGTTAACAAAAAAAACACACACAAACAATGATGGTAAACACCGAAACCGCCTCAGATAATGGTCCTCCGAATGGTCGACGCAGGAGAAATACATGCCGCCCACAAAGGCAGAAATGGTCAAGATTATACGGCTTTCTGCCAGACTTATGATGCGACACCGACACCGTGTGCTGCAGGGATTGTGGTGCAGATGATAACTTCATTTTCACTCCCGCCCGTGACAAGGATTGTCATTTACTTTATTCATGTTAAAAAAAGAGAGGGTGGCCTTTACGTTGATTTTATGGATTCAAAATTGTTTTTGCTGTCTCGATACTTTTCTTATCCCTAAGACAGCACCATTGTACGAATAAAGATTGTTTGTTTACCCTTCCATCCTGTTCCCCACAAAAAAAGCTCGCTAACGCAAGCTTGTGGGTTGGTACTCGCCTCGGCAGGTAAGCCAGTTCAAAATCTGGTGGTGGATCAAATTTTGACTTCCAGTTTATCACCGGCTCCTAAATTGACAAACGAGGGGCGTTTGAAAAGTCCGTGCAAAGCCTGAGAAATGGCTCCACCGTGTAATGGTACTTGAATTGCGTAACCATAACGGCACCTCACCTCAACCTCTCGATATCAGCAATAGTCTACTGTGTTTATGTAAAGTAGTTAACATATTTCTGAGACAACATTCAGATTTGATTTCATTAATGTAGAGGTACTTTGCTACATCGATAGTTTATATGGCAATGACATTATTCTTATGTGAATTCTTTCTTTTGTCACTATGATCTTTGACGTACTTGTAACTCTGATTTTTGGGCGCGTAAGCGGTATTTAGAGAGTCAAGTCTTGGTCGTTATGTTGAAAAGACGCAACCCGGGTTCCCGGGTTCGATTCCCGGCGGGGTCAGGGATTTTCTCTGCCTCGTGATGGCTGGGTGTTGTGTGCTGTCCTTAGAACTACTTAAACCTAACTAACCTAAGTTCTAGGGGACTTATGACCACAGCAGTTGAGTCCCATAGTGCTCAGAGCCATTTGAACCATTTTTGAAAAGACGCAAATTGTAGTCAGTTTATGAAATGTGAACTTTTACAGTGAGGAAGATATTTTCAAGTATGTTTTATATTGTGAAGTGTTGGTGCTACAAAAGTAATAAAAAAGAAGTGTAACTTAAATTTGGAGTGCTGATTATTTTTTTACATCACCATTGTGCTAACTTGCAAAAGTTTAATCTTCAAGAATGGTTTATGAAACACATCTATAAAACTTTTGAATATCGCAGAATAACACCTAGGCCTCTTTGCATCCGAGCTTGGAATCATCACTACCTAGATTTTTGACGATTGAGCCATAAGTTCACAACGAGACCAGCGTGGGAAACACGAAAAGATGAGTGCCTAGTTTAACCATTATTTCAAGAAATGACTTTTTTAACTGTGCTCTAATGATACCTGCCACATAATATAACTCTGTTGTTGCCCGAAAATGCAATATTTAGCAGCGTGAGCAACATTACACTCATAATTAATTTATGACCTTTGTTCTGGTAGGGTTGTTAGAACAGTCACGTATCAAGGTCATGTTTAGTTAGTAGCATCTTTGGAAAGAATGCACACCAAGTTTCAGCCATATTGGTCTATTTCTTTCTGTTTGGCATTCGTGTGAATCAAGGAAGTCGAGTGATTGTCAAAAAATGGACGAAGAAGAATTTCGTGTGGTGATTACACATTACTTTATGAAGGGAGACTAAAGAGAAGCTTGATAAACATTATGGTGACTTTGCACCTTCGATTAGAACAGTTTATAAGTGGTTTCGAACTTTTCTGAGTGGCCATATGGGCACAAGTGATGCTGAACGTTCTGGACGTCCTGTCCAGAAATCATTGACAAAATCCATGATATGGTGATGGATGGCAGAAGAGTTAAGGTGCGTGAGATTGCCAGTGCTGTGGGCATCTCGAATCAAGGGGTACATAATATTTTGCATAAACATTTGGACATGACAAAGCTATCCGCAAGATGGGTTCCGCGATTGCTCACGTTTGACCAAAAACGGAATCGTGTCAAGTGTTGGAAGGATGGTTAGCAGCTGTTCAGGAAGAATACGCAGGACTTTAAGCGTAGTTTCGTCACTGGGGATGAAACATGGGTACATTACTATGCTCCTGAGACCAAACTACAATCTAAACAATGGGTTACCAAGGGAGAATCTGCACCAAACAGGCGAAGACCAGACCGTCGGCCGGAAAGGTTATGGCGACTGTCTTTTGCGGTTCGCAAGGGATAATCTTCATCGACTATCTGGAAAAAGGGTAAAACTAATACAGGTGGATATTATTCATGGTTATTGGACCGATTGAAAACCGAGCTGCAAGAAAAACGCCGGCAATTGGACCGCAAAAAAGTCTTTTTCCATCACGACAATGGATCAGCACACATCTCAGCAGTTGTGGTCGCAAAATTAATGGAAATAGGATTCCAACTTGTTTCACATCCCCCCTATTCTCCAGACTTGGCTCCTTCGGACTACTATTTGTTCCCCAATTTGAAGAAATGGCTGGCGGGACAAAGATTTTATTCAAACGAGGTGATTGCAGCAACTAATAGCTATTTTGCAGACTTGGACAATTCCTATTATTTGGAAGGGATCAACAAATTAGAACAGCGTTGGACGAAGTGTATAAGTCTAAAAGGAGACTATGTCGAAAAATAAAAAAGTTTACCCCAAACACGTAAGTAGTTTTTATTTTTCCACTGACTTTCCAAACGCCCCTCGTACGGCTGGGAGAGCGGTGTGCTGACCTCATGCCGCCCCCCCCCCCCCCCCTCACCCCCATCTCCGCATTCACTGACGCCTGTGGGCTGAGGATGACACGGCGGCCGATTGGTACAGTTGGACCTTCATGGCCTGTTCAGGTGGAGTCTACTTTACTTTAGTTTTCTAGTATTTCACTGGTAAGGTTGGAACACGGAGTGAAGTTCTTGATAGCCAGTCTTTGCGCCTATGTGCTGGATTAAACTCCAAATCTCTGCGCAATGTCTTATGAAATGACACCATCTGGTACTGTTGATGGTGATGCATCCGTCGGAACCGGCCGGGGTGGCCGTGCGGTTCTAGGCGCTACAGTCTGGAGCCGAGCGACCGCTACGGTCGCAGGTTCGAATCCTGCCTCGGGCGTGGATGTGTGTGATATCCTTAGGTTAGTTAGGTTTAAGTAGTTCTAAGTTCTAGGCGACTGATGAACTCAGAAGTTAAGTCGCATAGTGCTCAGAGCCATTTGAACCATTTTCGTCCGTCGGATGGGGACCTCAACTTTGGCTGACCCATTATTATTTGAGAGGAGTACGCTATCTGCCGGCAGCAGTTTCCACCCTCTCCCCTCTGTCATCATCGTATCGCACCAAAACTTGGTAGGCATACTAATGCAGTAATGCGGAACCGATTTACGCTGCCAAAAAGTTTCAGTTCTGGCCACCAGATACAAAGCTGGCGCTATACACTGCCTGTATGACAGTGATATGACATCCGCGCTCATCATTTGACAAATCGTAGCGTGAGTCAACAGTACGGCTATCGAGAAGAGAGAGAGAGAGAGAGAGAGAGAGAGAGAGAGAGAGAGAGAGAGAGAGCTGTTGTTGAAACTGTTTGATGTCAACGCAGCAACTACAGTGCTCCATTGAGACAGTATCACCGACTGAGTGGTCCGAGGAGACACCTGATGTCATTAAATGGTTTGAAGATGATGATAATGAAATTCGAGACGAGGCTGCCGTTTCTGTCACTGACCGTGCAGCACGCGTCTCAACTGGTGCTAGTGCTCTGCAGTGTCGCGAAAATTGTCCATCCCATGGTCAACAGCACGGAATATTTTGCATCTGTATTACGCTGATACCCATACAACAACTGAAACCCCATGATCCGTAGCAATGTTCTGAATCTGCTCTTTGGTTTCTGACACGGGTCGACATGTGGCCAGGTAATATTCTACGGACTGTCGAGGCACATTTTACGGTACATGGTGCAGTAAACAAAACAGAACTGCGGAATTTCAGGTACTGTTAAACCGCGTGTTGTGCACGAAGAGCCACTGCGCTGGCTGTATATGGCTGTGTGTTGTGGATTCACAAGCACCTTTATTCTCGGTCGGTTCTTCTTTGAAGAGAATGCACCCAGAGCGCTTGTCATCTGTGCCGTCACACCAGCACGTTATCGAGATAATCTCCTACAGCATATGATTCCTGCTTCGGAAGAGTGCAAACCACTTTTTTCATGCAAGATGGGTTAACACCTCACGTCGGTCGTCCAGTCAGAGATGATCAGCCTTCCACGAACGTTTAATCTCCAGCCTGCAAGATCACCTGACCTGAATCCTTGTCGCTTTTGGCTCTGCGGATATTAAACTGACAAGTTCGGTCTTTACCTGTCGTGAAGACCAGTACACAGCAGCTCGTTGTTCATGTTCCACCGGAACTGCTGCGGCAACTGTTGATCACATCGTTTTGTGGATGCAGCATCTTGTCGATATCTCCGGCGCTCATATTAACGAAACTGTGAAAGCGGCGGTTAACAATAAAATCAGTATTATGCCTTTCTCACTTGTTTGACCTTTCCTGCCTCCATCCCGTTCCTAATACACTACACAAGGAAGTCTTTCTTGCGTTCACAGCGCCGGGTTTGGGTCTCGTGACCAAAACTAGAACAATTTTTTTCCAGCTTAAGTCGGTTCCGCACTAACACCTTATCATGTCGACCAAGTTTCGCTGTCATACGATAATTTCAGCACACATTGGACTTCTGAGTATAAGCAACCGTTACAAACAAATATAACACTACACTAAATACGCATCCACATGCTCACCTATACTCCACAAATGTCCATACGACGCAGCTCTGTCATATCCGCAAGAAAGTGAGCCAATGTGCGCGGAGGTGGGACACGATTTCCGACAGTCGGCTAAAACCACCCCGTGGGATATCCCAGCCAACAATGCCATACTGCGTTTTTTCCGGCTGCAATACGCCTCGAGTCAATCCACATCTCTTTTATCCTGGTAAGGCTTCGTAATACATACACGCTGTGTAATACTAGCCATGCTGCTATTTGGGTTGCTGTTTCACACAAATACCTGCCATACCCCTCCAGTTACGAGGAGCTGCGGTACAGCGACGACTGGCTCCACCAATATCGATACTCTGCAGACCGCAGTGAAATTCGTGGCAGAGGGTACTTCCCAGTGCACCTCACGTCAGGGTTACTTCCCGCCCCACATACATTTGGAGTGTTGAAACAATGACAGCCTCAACGTCTCTAGGTGCGCTATAATTATTGTGTTGTTCTCTCCGCAGTCCCTACCCCGAAGCTACAAGTTGTGAAAGAACTACGCTGTTAGATTCCTCACTTAATACTGCTTCATATTATTTAAGATTGTTTTATGTTATAATCAATTTCCAAGCGTCCTCCATTTCAGGTTTTGTCGGAATTTTCGTGAGGCTCTCCCATGTGTGAAACAAATCCGTATTTGAGCTGCTCTTCTTAGCATACATTACATATTCCCTGTTAGACTCATTTGGTATAGATACCACACGCCGTTTGCTAAGATTCTAGGATCAATCGCACGAGTGTTTTACAAGCAACCTCCTTCGCAGGCTGATGCATTATCCCAGTGTCAACCAAGGAAACGGACTCGGCTCCCTGTATGTCAATGAGTCTAGCTGACCATTCCATTTCATATCCCTACAAACTGTTACACCCAAGTATCTGCGCGTAAGTTGATGGACTAATTG
This sequence comes from Schistocerca nitens, assembly GCF_023898315.1. Taxonomy (NCBI): domain Eukaryota; kingdom Metazoa; phylum Arthropoda; class Insecta; order Orthoptera; family Acrididae; genus Schistocerca; species Schistocerca nitens. The sequence goes on from NC_064622.1 coordinate 102,270,270, forward strand.
TGACTGCGTGATATTGCTGTGTGAACAAAACCGTCTAGATCGCTAAATGTACAAGGGTCGCAGGCTCATTCAGGAAATTTATTTCCTTCATCGACAATCTTCGATACTGTAGTCAGACGATACTGCAGGAGGATGCCAGTTCAGATCTCCCTCCGTTCATCGACTATCAGCGTTTCCATGATGTCTCTGAATCACTTACGGCAAATGCCAGGATGGCGTGTCTAGAAGAGCATTCTTCTCAAGTCCGACCTTGTGCTCTATTTTCAAGAAAGACTTTTTCAGGGTATCTGCGACTGAATAGATTGTACTATTGTAATACTCGATGGTTAACTGATATCAAATAAGAAAACAACAAGCCTTTGGTGATATTACAATGTTGCACTGTACTGGAGCTGAATAGGTCTTTGCAGAAATTTCATAGTCATACAACCAATGGAAAATGACTATTACTCAAGTTGTTCACTCGACGCGTTCCGGAATTATTTCTGTCAACAGATATCTGTTATTCCAACGTAATGCTTGGGTTTATATGCCAAGCGAATCTCGTTTTTTACATACAAAAGTTCACCATTGATCTTGGCACTATTTGCACTAGAAGCTGTTTGGCATAACTAGGAACCAAACCATTAATTAAACAGATCCTGACTTGACTTCCAAGCACTTTTCGTCGAAAGAGAAGTGCTAGCATGTCAACTCAGAACTGTGTTTAACTTTTGTTCAATAAATCGATTGGTTTTACGGATGTCTTTTCTTAACAAATCTGATATCCTCTTATAGTATTCTCGTTATTGCAACTGTCATCAGAGATACCAAAGTCTTCAGTTGCTATTTCTCGTTTGCTTCTTTTAATGTAAGTAATTACTTTATTTGTGAGTGTCTATCTCCACTTGATTATGTCGTTTTTCTGTGAATTCTCGTATGGATTATTGTCCTCCGTTGATCAATGTTCAGTGTCCGCCATTGAAACAGATAGCAGCCAACCACGGATTGCCCAGTCTGTTTAGCGATGCACTTTGATAGGAGGGAGACCTTCGATTTTGGCGGATGTGTGAATACTTACAGTGTTATAGTGCCTTCTTTGCGTGTATTGGCGTAATATTCAGTTACTTCGGGGCAAAGTAAAATATTCTTCGTTTCAGTTACCCTAAAGCTTACGTATGTGAGATATCAGGGTTGAGGTATCAGGGTTCCTCCACTTTTGTTAGATGATCACTGTCGTTCCTACCAGGGGATCCTGTTCCGTCGCAAATGCTACCTGCACGTCAGACAAATCCCGCACTAGTGAGTGAAGGAAACTCGACGCCACTGGTTCACGTTCCCTTCCAGACGCAACCTTGCCCACCTTCTCCGAGCATCACTGTGCTGGGGGGCTTTGTACCGTTGTTCGTAATGGATAAATGGTTCAAATGGCTCTGAGCACTATGGGACTTAACTGCTGAGGTCATCAGTCCCCTAGAACTTAGAACTACTTAAACCTAACTAACCTTAGGACATCACACACATCCATGCCCGAAGCAGGATTCGAACCTGCGACCGTAGCGGTCGCGCGGTTCCAGACTGAAGCGCGTAGAACCGCTCGGCCACCGTAATGGATAACCGGAGGTAAAATTCATCTTTTGAAGACGTCTGCGTACTGCCTGCGCCGAGACAGGCCTCTCAGTTGGATCCAGAAAGGAAGCAAGTAGCTCTGCCGCATCTGTAGGTGGTGGCCGTCATCTGATGGTGTTGACCGCAAGCGACCACGACGAGGCAAATATTCAGTACTTCGTGTTGTATTCCAATCGGCAGTCAGCGTCTAGTTATGACGACAGCCCTTGCCGTTAAGTGGCAGTGTGCTCACGGTCTAACGTCGAAGTGACCCTTATGTACGTTTACAGGGGCTGTAGAAATTCCTAACTAGAAATTTCCTAATAATTTTTCTTTCTTTCTTTTGAATTTCTTCAATATCCTTCTTTCTATTTAAAATTAAAGTTTCTGCTCCGTAAAATCATTCAGGTTTGATTACAGTGCTGTAATGCTCAAGTTCACTGAATTTAGAAAGTAATTTTTTATGATAAATATTTTGTGTTAATTTGAATGCGGTTGCCATTTTTTGACAGCGATCTTTGTTTGCTGCTTTTTCCAGACCGTTTTCTTGTATGATTTCCCCCAAGTATTTAAACTGAGAAACCGTTTTTATTTTTCTATATTTCGTGTTCAAAAACTTTTGTGCTTGTTTTTTGCATGTTATATATTCCTTTTTTAGAATGATATCTGTAGTCCCACTGCTTTAAGAATTTCAATTCGTTTTCGAGCTGTGGTAATATTCCTAATTATAATTGCCAGATCATTTGCAAAGACGAGGCAATATCCTCTAATATTACTCCTCTTTGGATACCGTATATTAATTTCTATATTCGATATCTCCAGGCATAGATCTAGGTATCAAATTTATTAGTGCACTGCTGTATTCTTGCAGACAACGAACAAATCCAGTGCATCTGCGTACGCGGGCCAACTTTTCGAACTGAAGCGAAATAACATCCGGGGTAAACATTAATAAAACTGAGGAACTGGAGGAACGGATCCTTGACTGGAAATGAAGGAAAAGAGGTCGCATAAACACGTGTCCTGAAGCGCGTCATTGCCTCGGTAGATGTCGCTGACGAATGACCGCTCCTCTGACCATGTACCGTGTGTTCTTTCTATGATGCAGGCAGTGTGATTGACGCAGCGTACTGTAAGCAGCAGAATGCTCCGGCTTTCATGTGGGGAACAAGTCGAGATGGCGATCGGGTACGGCGATGCAGATGGAAACGGTCGAGAGGCGACACGGCTATATCAGACCAAATGCCCTAACAGACACGAACTATATCAACCAACATTTCAACCCCTTTTGGGGCGCTTGTGTGATCATGCGCCCTTTCGGAAAGACGAACGTGTAGGGAGGCGACGGACTGCGCGTACACCAGATCTGGAGGACCGGGTTCTACAGAACATTAAGATCAACCCCAGTACAAGCTGCAGGCAAGTGGCTCGCCAACATGGTGTACGCCAAAGTACGATTACGTGTACCATGCATGACACCGGCTACTATCCCTGCCACCTGCAACGGGTGCAAGGATTATCAGCAGCGGATTTCCCTCTACGGGAAGGATTTCGTCGATGGCTCTTGCAATTACGGGATTTCTGTCATCAGTCCTCTTTACAGATAGCTGCCTCAAAGAAACAGCCTACAGAACACGAGGGACGCACGACAGATGGCCAGAGGAACCTTTATTCATCAGTGCCAATTACAGTGGCAACGATGTATTTCCGGACACATGGACATTGGACCTTTTTTCCTCCATTTCCAGCGACGAATCCGTCCCTGCAGTCTGTCGGTTTTATTAATGTTCACCCTGTGTATTGCTTCACCGCTCAGATTACGTGACTCGTCAAATCGTGCTCTAACAGCAATATTCCCGGGCCAAACCGATAAAAGGCCCTGTGTTCCAGCAACATTGCAGCTATGTTGACTGCAACATTATTACAGCCACACATTGCCGTGAAATACGACTCGTGTAAAATTAGCTTTAGAGGCATGTCTACGGAAGTGTCACTGTCTAGTTCACAATTGCAAAAACAGCACATTCTAACGAAATGTACTTATAACTCTACCATTCAAGTGGCCATACGTATCCATTTCGTAAAGTAAAAAAAAGTGTCGGGAATTAGGTTTCCGACTAAAATAGCGCGAAGTATGCAAGTCACGTGGACGCTGCGATTTTTTTTTGAGCTGATTATACTGAGGAAATATCGGTGTCAATTTGTTTTATCCCCTTCTCAAAAGAAGATGTAGTAACTTTTGCTGCTACTATTGTAATGATAAAAAAGACCAATTCAATGGCGTTGGCTTCTCGGAAATGTGGTGATTAGTTTCGGAAATCCTCTGTATTGAAGAATGAAATGATTGCTGCCATATGGGAAGTTCATGATTTGATACGATAGCAAGGGGAAATGTCGCGTTGGATGAAGAGGAAAAGGAATATTGCATCGGCACAATACCTGTACAAAAGGGGCACAAAAAAGAAAACTATACTGTGTAGTGAGCATTTGGCGTATGTCGCTAGTCCCACTTGATGACGTCATCAAGCTGTAGCTTCTCGCCAGCAAGACGCGACAGTTACGCGTGACGTCACCAACTAGCAGCAGAAATTACGATACTCCTATTTCACAAAAGAAGTTGATAGCAATCTCTCCGTAACAAATATTAAAACTTAGTGAAAACTAAAAACAGCATCTCATCTGGGTGAAAACAGAATTACATTTTCTGGTAAGACACCGGATATAATTTGAAGTTAACTGCTTATGTGACTCACCTCTTTTGGCAAACGTAGCGGACGTAATTTGTTCATAGCAGTAGTAATACGCGTGTCGCCTCCCATGTGGTCTAGTGGCTAGGATAGCTGGCATTCACCCAACAGGCCTGGGTTCGATTGCCGGCATGGGAAAAAATTTTTACATTCTTCACTCAAGATCACCGGAATCATAAGGCTACAGATATTATAATTTTGGGTCTATTCCTATGTTAAAACTATAAATTTCGAAACACGTCCTCGACCGGTTCCTCTATAGTTTCACAATGTCTCAAAGATATCTTCTGTATAACGGTCTTAGATGTTTGGCGTAACTATGACGTAAAGCTGAAGAAGACCCAATCTTGTAACGACCAACTCCTCTCTCAATAAATGCTGCTCCTTCAAGGTCGTGCAGAACTACCTATCACGAACCTTGGAGCAACTTCCTACGTATTACGAGGGCAATCACGTCACACCTAATCCTGCCAAAACTCTAACACGTGTGTTCCACATCAAGAACAGACAGACCACGAGGACCCTTCAGCTGACCTGGGAGGGCGCTCCACTGGAACACTGCGCGACCCCAACATATCCAGGCGTCACCTTCGACGGAACACTCACCAACAGAAAACACTGTGTGGACACTAACAGAAAGCTGCAGCAGAAACAATATCATCCACAGGCTGGCAGCAACTCCATTGGATGCACAGCCCTCGGTGATAATAACTATAAGCCTCGGTCTGTGATATTCAGCAGCAAAGTGTGCGTGCCCGGAATGGCATATAAGTCATGTCATGCCAAGCAGATAACTTACCCCTTAGCGAATTGTGTCGTGTTTTTTAACAGGATGCCTCAGGCTAATAACTAAGGACAAATTGCACTTTCTTGGACCACCAGACATCAGACGGAAACTGACTGCCAGAAAGAAGAAACAAAGGCCTTAACCTCAGCGATAAACCACCTATATGGCAACCTACTAGTTCACCTAATTGCATAAACGTAGGTTCAAAGGTGTGTGAATTCATAAGGGACGAAACTTCTGAGACCACCGGTCCCTACTTTTACACACTACTTAAACTAACTTATGCTAAGAACATCACACACACCCATGCCTGAGGGAGGTTCAAATGGTTCAAATGGCTCTGAGCACTATGGGACAACTGCTGAGGTCATCAGCCCTAGAACTTACAACTACTTAAACCTAACTAACCTAAGGACATCACACACATCCATGCCCGAGGCAGGACTCGAACCTGCGACCTTAGCGGTCGCGCGGCTCCAGGCTGTAGCGCCTAGAACCGCTCGGCTACTCCGGCCGGCCCTGAGGGAGGATTCGAACCTCTGGCGGGGGCGGCCGCGCAATCCACGACATGACGCCTCAAACCGCGCTGACACTCCTTGCTGCTTGAACGTAGGAAAAGCCTTTTGTGGACCACACAGAGCTTCACTGATGTTCCGCAATCCCACAGAACAACTGCCTCCGGGCCACACCGAGAAGTGTACGACCTGGACGTCTCTCGTAAGACGTCTCTCAATGGACTGCGCTCTGAAGCTGCAAGGCCGAAAGAACACACGTGGGGGTGACTGTGGACAGTTAAAGACTACTAGCCACCTCTTGCAGCAAGAGCTGCGTCCAGAAACCTAGACTATGGAGGATCCACACAAGGCTAACCCAAGCACACTGGACGTGGGCAGCATTTCTTCCAAGACAATAAAATCTAAAACTATAGTATTGTACATATATATCCTTTTTTGCGGTTCCTTACTTCAGTCGGTAAAAAATGTACTGTTATGAGATCACTTTGCTGTTTGTTTGTCCGATTGTCAGAACCATTTTTTCTCAGGAACACGTAGACGTATTAAATACAGGTTTATCTCATACTAAGGTCTTTGGTCCCTTGGTAGTGTAAAAACGTTAAGCTTCTCGGTCAATTCAGTCAAAAGATACGATCATTTACGTCACATATTTTGATACTCGCAAACCCACTAATCAAAACGTACAGGGTACATCCCGTTGACGCAGCACAACGAAATCTGACGAGAAGTAAGGTTTCACTGTACTAGTAAAGGTAAAAATTAGAAAATTGTTAATCTGTTTTGTCGTTTGTTATTCGACTTCAAACTTGAAATAAAAACGGTCTCGAAATATTTTTGAACACGGCTACAGTACAGCAACGGTTACCGAACAGCAGGCGTGACAGACAGGCCGTCAACCAGTCACCATAAATGGATGTTTTCAAATAACCTTTACCACGGTTTCGACGGATTGAAATCCGCCTTCCTCAGATAGACAAACATACTTCATGTGGTGTCACCGCCAGACACCACACTTGCTAGGTGGTAGCTTAAATCGGCCGCGGTCCATTAGTACATGTCGGACCCGCGTGTCGCCACTGGCAGTGATCGCAGACCGAGCGCCACCACAAGGCAGGTCTCGAGAGACTGACTAGCACTCGCCCCAGTTGTACGACGACTTTGCTAGCGACTACACTGACGAAGCCTTTCTCTCATTTGCCGAGAGACAGTTAGAATAGCCTTCAGCTAAGTTAATGGCTACGACCTAGCAAGGCGCCATTTGTAACGTTGCATGTACCTCAAGATAGAGTCTCACTTGTATCATCCAGAATGCTGTATACCAAAGGACAATATAAAAGTTAAGTGTTCTAGTAGCTACGTTCTTTTCTTTATCACATTCATTACGAATCCTGTTCCAGACTTAACGCCAGACGGCGTGAGTTGACGCGTGCCCTTTCGGCTACTTCACTCTGGACTGGCTGCCTTAACAGTCCACTACACTTCACATTAGCAGTCAGTCAGTAAAGCTGCCTCCCCATGACACGTATCGGCAACTTTCTATACGTAAAAATTAAAGCCCCTAGAATCAAGGGCTTGACACAGCAGAAAAACCACTCTCTTAAAATGACAGACCATGTTAGTAGCTACATGTCGGGATGTAGTTACTAACATAGTCTGTTATTTTAAGAGAGTGGTTTTACTGCTGTGTCAAGCCCTTGATTCTAGATGCCTTAATTTTTACGCACTTGGTAATGGCTTGAAAGACGAGATCTTAATACTACACAGGAAATACACAGAAATATGCGGCCCAATAGGGGTGCATTCTTTAAAAAAAATGCTGGATGACTGTGGATCGGCACCATGGAAAACTTTTTGCTTTGCGGTGAGCGCTGGACAGCAAGTAGAGGGAGCGAGGAAGTGGTCAACACCGCAGAACTTCCGCGAGACGGTTGCCTCCTCTGTTCGAGCGCCGCGTTCTGGCAGGCAGGCGGGCCGTGCATGGCTGCTCGACTGACGGGAGGCGTCCGAAATACAGCAAGGTGACCGCCAGCATGCGGGGGGCGCGTGATCGCTGCCCGGCGGGGGCACTCTCGCCTTTCTAGAAGGCGCGCGCGCTCCCGCCTAGGTGAGCGCGGGAGCTCCCGCTACCCTAAGTACGGCCGGACTTCGTGTACAACGCGTTGCCGCGCCGACAGACCGATGATACCATGAACACCGCGGATTGCCAGCCACAAGAGTTACCAATGAATGACGTCATTAGCGTATCAACAAAATAACATCCGAAGAATTAAGCGGACCTTCATGGGACCGTCAGACGTATTAAAAACTTGAAAATTTCACACCATACGGGACGTAAATGTGACTGTTGTGTAATGTTGACACCAAAAAAGGACACTGTTCGAAGCAGAATGTCAGTATCGCGATCTTCAATGCAGCCGACATCTCCATTAGATCCTCCAACGCATTTCTTGGTCGTGTTTATCTGCTTGTTTTGTGGTTCAAATGGCTCTGAGCACTATGGGACTTAACTTCTGAGGTCATCAGTCCCCTAGAACTTATAACTACTTAAACCTAATTAACCTAAGGACATCACACACATTCATGCCCGAGGCAGGATTCGAGCCTGCGACCGTAGCGGTCGCGCGGTTCCAGACTGTAGCTCCTAGAACCGCTCTGAAACACCGGCCGGCGCTTGTTTTGTGGCTATTGTGTACGTCAGAGTCGGTTTACGCTGTCTGGCGTCGGGAGGATTTCTCGAGCCTGCACATGGTCGGTCAGCTTTGCGTACTACTCCTAAATGCGTTGTGGTCGAGACCAACTACACTGATTTCTACGGCGAGTAATTTTCGCCTTGACTGTTGATATTCTCTATAACCTGGTACGAAGAAACTTTTGAGGGTGCTGATAAGATGCAACACCTTCTAGGGAAGTTCTCTCAGGGCTAATGGAAGTCGTAAGCTTCCCGTACTATTTTATTGGTTTTTATCCATGAATATAGGAGATTAATACTTGTTGTAATCTGGCTATTTGGGAAAGTTAGGCATCGGACATCAATAAGTAGCCAGTTATAGAGCGCGAAGTTACTCCCAACGTACATACGCCGATAATTAATGTTCTGGCCGTGACCGTACGACGCATGCCCAATCTATTCGCCAACACTGTTGTATGGATCTGAAGTACATAAATCCAACACGCGGCATTGTGCACTTTCTCACGGGCCATGGCCCGTATCCTGTACATCTCCACAGATTTGGCCTAAAACAGATTCACATTTGCACCTGTGGCGAGGGCACACCTGAACACAGGACACACAAGACCGAGTTAGGATGACGTGAACTCTATAAACAAAATCGGAGACGAAGTATCGCGAGCACTATATGTGGCATACAAACAGGAGAGACGATACGCTAGAATAAGGCAGGCTCCACATCGGACCGATCAACAGCACACAGTAAACGACACAGACGCAAGCACAGACACGGAATCGGATGTTGTATCACACACAGGAAGTGAAGACGAGATAAACATACAAACACAGCAGAAGTAAGTGAAGGTTCTGCAACACCAAACTGAGTCAATCTGAAAATGTAACACTCTATGTAGCTGTTTGTTATACCATTTCGTAGCATGTGTGACGTTTCTTCTTCTTTCGCTGCATCAGGTGTGACTGCTCGAAGTTTTACCGAGCCCTCGCACCTGATGCAGCTGACTATGACATTTTAAATCAACTCCCCATCTCCACTGTTACCTTAAGTTCGGAAACACATTACAACCTAACTAATCACTGTATTAAATGAAGTATTACCACTGTCAAGACAACATATGCAACAGGTGTAACCATACACGCAGAAGGTATAAAGGAAAGATCTGTCACATCATAACTAAGTAAAATTGCCATCTCTTGTTTCTTCCATTGAATACACTTCTAATTTTAATTTAAAATACAGCCACAACCTATTATGTATCTCATTTATTACCATTATCTAAGTTACCAATAAATTTAAACAAAATAGTGTATATGCGTTTGTACTTATATCTATATATAATATTTACTATTTTCTGTTTTATCCTTTCGTACACTTTTTCAACAAAAAAATATACTATTGCTAAAACAACTTGTATGACATAACATGTCAAAGCACACAACGTACGAGCTACTAAATAATAACAGGCAGCAGGTCTTTACTTGAGAAATAAACAAATAAAAAATAAAAATGTTCTATGTATTCTGTTCCTTTCCAAAATATTGTATTAGTAACGAAGAGGTTTTAATCAGTGGACCCTTTTGTACGCTACCGCTACTCTATTCCACTTTACATTCAAGTAACACTTCCCTACTGGTTCAGACTGCATTCGCACTACAATTTCAATCAATCATTTATCACGTGCCTGTATGAGTTTTACATTGGCAGTTCATGACTGTACGATCGCCTTTTCATTAAGTAACAATTATGCAGGATAATAAATATAATTCTGAGCTTCAGAACTCTAGCTTTGCTCACAAACATGCCCGTTTCTAGTCGTGTTTTAACTCTGGTACTAGGATCAGTAAAATCTTCCACTTAATGTGCAATCGCGAGTAGTGCAGGAACTCGGGATCTGCCCTCTGAGCATGCGCCGATTCTGCTACAATAGTCCATAAAAATCACGAAAGTAATTGACCATTTTACGCGCGATGCGTGGAGCACGAGCTCCCGCGGCCTGCCCTGCAGGCTTGATAAAGTCGTCGGCACACGGACTGAGCATTCGAACGTTGAGCGTGTCGAGTTCCTCCCGTCACACCGTGGCATAGCACGTTGCTGAGTCTTTCCGAACGTGCAGAGCAATGTCTAGCACGTCAGACAGACCGAACGTGCGTTTGAACGTTGACCAACGAGATAACAGATCGCCACCTACGTCAGATGCACGCGATCTCGCTTCAGTAGAGTTGCGAGACGCCATATTGACTTTCAGTTGAAGCTCATATGTATACATGCCGTTTCTGAGCACTAGAAAATTGAGGATCTCTCGAAAACCCGTCGTTAATTTAAGATTCGTTGTATAAAATGACGAGAAAAGTCATGTTCGTGGTTAAAAAATTATTGTAACTTGCGATTACGAGAGCGTGCCGTTTGACGGCAACTGCGCATTCAGGGTCTTCTAAAAACGCATTGTTCTTGGTACAGTTTGTCACAATTCATTTTAAGTTAGTACCATAGATACGATTAAAGCTTTCAGGAGTTGGTAACCCGCTATGTACAGTCATAGTGGTCGGTTTACTGCAGTGGCTAGCGACACAAATTCGTAAGGAAAAATGTGACATGTTGGTGGTTCTCGTCCCAGTACATTCACTTTTTAACTAATCTTCGCGATTTTAATAGATTCTCATACCGTTTTATTAGTTTAATGTAAGTATATACACTATAATATTCGACGTTATGTAAATACAAGTGCGCTCTTTTTGAGGAGTTTGTTCGATCGGCTTAATCCACAGGACACCATGCACTACTTGCAATAAGGTAGATTGCCTGCTTTTTTTCCCCTTCAGTTTTGTAATTCACAAGTTGTAGAGATTCTGATACATAGTAGGAACAGTGCTCAAGTAAGAATGACCCTAATTAAGGTTTTACTAAACAGTGAGAATGATGAAATAATTTCTATCTCACGTGGAGAACGATTGTAAATTTGTATCGCGGTATTTTTAATGGAAATCTTCTAAGCCGATGTCCTCATTGATAGGAAATGGCACTCATTTCTGCCTTTTAACATGTTCACCGACATACAATTATTTATTTATGTATACTACAGACCGAACAGCCTGCCTAGCATACGGACAAGGCAGAAAAGTAAGTTTTAATAGAGCAAATATAGGAATTTTACGCCCGTCGATTTCGTAAACAGTGTGATTTACGGCCCAGATAGAGCTGACAACTGCCGCTGGAGCACGTTGCGATCGTGTATAGCACGTTGGAACCCACGTACCGTATGCGCAAAGTCCACCGTTTCTGAGCGTTCAGCTGCGCGTTGATCTCGGCAGGCGCAACGTTGACTCTCATAAGCACGGTCCATGTGCCGACGTCTTAAGGCACAACTGACTCACCCCTTGGCGCTAATAGATCTCCAAGGGCCAGTCTCTCCCTTCTACAACTGTGGGGCATCCGCGTCACCGATGGCGCTGTGATGTGGCACAGCACGTAACGATAGATGCGATCCTTCAAGGTAGCTTCGGTATCAGTATCAATACAAAGTGCCTGAATTCCGTTCCTAAGCTTAATTAGAGCAAAAAGAGCTTCGCGGAACGTTTGAGAGCTCGTGAAATTGATGAGTAACCTGGCAGCTCCCGTTGAGTGTGCAAGTTGTGTGGCCTCCGGGTTGAAGATGATATTTCCTTAGCATATTTCTGAAGTCAGTGGTCGATGATCCGTTGTGATCAATCAAGTTATTTCTGTAAGTACGGAAGACTGAGAGAATCCGAAAGCGCTTTTCCGTCCGCGTGGATTTCAGGCTGAGTCATGCAAGGTATTTTGAGCCAGTGTTGCGTCTACCGGGTGCGACATCTCTCAGCAGGCAGAGACCGGATAACAGCCGAGTAGGTAGCTCGACCATGGTGTTCACTGACCGACACGGACTTGCGAGGGATTTAAACGGAGGTACCCAAGCGGTACTGGTTGGTCATTCTAGGCTCATCAGCCCCAATTAGGCAAATCCTACCGTTTTTTACCCTACATGGGACAAGTATGAAAGCCTCTCCTTCAGCAAAGAGTCTGAGAGTAAGAACTGATGAAAATCTAAATTGGATTGAGCACGCAACTGCACTGTGCAAGAAGGCATCAACGACTCTCCATTCCCTACAAAAATATAAACAGCTCTTTCCTCTTTACCTGAAAAGACAATGCTTACAGCGATGTTTTTCTGCAAAGCCTTTCTCAGGCAAGCTGACAGCGCGTGGAACTAGTTATGAATGCCTGCGTTCATTACATCTGTGATGTTGAATTCTTTAATCATATTTCACCATCATTTGCACAGCTATTCTGGTAGCGTGCAGACAAGTGCAGATATTTCCATACCATCTGTCTTCTCTGCTGTGTTATCAACGTACAATGTCCCCCGTATCTCTCCTCGACCTTAATGCTTTTGTCTGAACAACAAGGCAGAAATACCCGCTCCCATCAGAGAAAATCCCTTCTGTCCCACTCCTCCGTTCAGTCATTTTCTCAAAGCCTTCTCAGTAGCAGGAACCCGACTGTGGAACATCCTCTCACATGATGTTAGAGAAATGAATAACATCTCTAGCTTAAGAGATGACATATCTACTAAAGCAACAATAATGATTACCATTGTCCCCGTACCCTTGTACATCCTTCTTTCCAACCAGGGCTTTCATATTCCCTACTTTTCTTAGCTGGTGCACCCTCCTTAAATTTCCTTTCCCAGAACCTGCTTCACATTATTATGATACAATATGTGATTAAAAGTATCCGGGCACCTGGATCAAAATGACTTACAAGTTCGTGGCGCCCTCCATCGGTAATGCTGGAATTCAATATGGTGTTGGTCCACCCTCAACCTTGATGACAGCTTCCACTCTCACAGCCACACGTTCAGCCAGGTGCTGGAAGGTTTATTGAAGAATGGCAGCCCATTCTTCACAGAATGCTGCACTGAGGAGAGGTATCGATGTCGGTCGGTGACGCCTGGCACCAAGTCGGCGTTCCAAAACATCCCAAAGGTGTTCTATAGGATTCAGGTCAATCCATTACAGGGATGTTACTGTCGTGTAACCAATCCGCCACAGGCCGTGCATTATGAACAGGTACTCGATCCTATTGAAAGATGCAATCGCCATTCCCGAACTGCTCTTCAACAGTGGGAAGCAAGAAGGTGCTTAAAACATCAGTGTAGGCCTGTGCTGTTATAGTACCACGCAAAACAACAAGGGGTAAAGGGGTGCAAGCCCCCTCTACGAAAAACATGACCACACCATAACACCACCGCCTCCGAATTTTCCTATTGGCACTACACACGCTGGCACATGACGTCCACCGGGCATACACCATATCCACACCCTGCCATCGGATCGCCACATTGTGTACCGTGATTCGTCACTCCACACGACGTTTTTCCAATGTTCAATCGTCTAATGTTTACGCTCCTTACACCAAGCAAGGCGAATCGTTGTTTGTCATTTACCGGCGACACATGTAGCTTATGAGCAGCCACTCGACCATGAAATCCAAGTTTTCTCACCTCCCGCCTAATTGTTAACAGTATTTGTAGTGGACCCTGAGGCAGTTTGGAATTCCTGTTTGATGGCCTGGATAGATGTCTGCCTGTTACACATTACGACCATCTTCAACTGTCGCGGCCTCTGTCAGTCAACAGACGAGGTTGTCCTGTACGGTTTTATGCTGGGCGTGTCCCTTCACATTTCAACTTCACTATCACATCGGTAACAGTGGATGTTTAGAAGCATGGAAATCTCGCGTACAGACGTATGACACATGTGACATCCAGTCACCTGTCCACGTTCGAAGTGCGAGAGTTCCGCGGAGCGCCCCATTCTGCTCTCTCACGATGTCTAATGACTACTGAGGTCGCTGATATGGAGTACCTGGCAGTAAGTGGCGGCACAATGCACCTAACATGAAAAACGTATATTTTTGGGGTGTCCGGATACTTTTGATCACATAGTGTATATCACAAAACATCTAGAATTTGAAGCCGTTTTGACTATTTTTCGGCCGTGACTGTCTCAATAAATATGTAAAGGCTTTTTAAATTACCGCTACTAGTCACAAACTTTGTTAACTATTGTATTACTTATTTATTTAGCGACATGTTTCCAGGGAATACCTCATCTTCAGGCTAAAAGGCATTACAAAAACAATTTTACAATAATGTCATACTGATGTTACATAGTCTTTTCATAAATGCTGTGGTTGCCCTGTGGAAGAAGAGAAAACAGTAAGAGGCGATGTCACTTTGAAAGTTGGACTGATGTTTGCATGAAAATGTTTTGTAACGGTCACTCACTTTGTTCTTCTGGCGTGGCAGTCTCTTGTATTATTTCACAGAAGAGGCAGATAAGTCTTCACTCTTCTAAAGCATATCAGACATTGTACGCCATTGCTCCGTCACTTCGTAAAACTATTTCCAGACGACGGTTGGTACAACGTCTAACAACCCTACCACAACAAAGGTCAAAATTTAATTATGATTGTGGTGTTGCTCACGCTGCTAAATACTGCATTTTCGGGCAACAACAAAGTTATATTATGTGGCCCCAATCGTCGAAAATCTAGGTAGTGATGATTCCAATCTCAGATACAAAGAGGCCTAGGTGTTACTAAGCGATATTCAAAAGTTTTACAGATGTTTCATAAACCATTCTTGAAGATTAGCACAATGGTGATGTAAAAAACTAATCAGCACTCTGAATTTAAGTTACACTACTTTTTTTATTACTTTTGTTGCAATATCACGTAACACACAAAACACCACTTCACATTATAAAACATACTTAGAAATATCTTCCTCACTGTTAAAGTTCACATTTCATAAACTGACCACAATTTGCGTCTTTTCAACATGATGACCAAGACTTGACTCTCTAATAACCGCTTACGCGCCCAAAAATCAGAGTTACAAGTACGTCAAAGATCATAGTGACAAAAGAAAAGAATTCACATAAGAATAATATCATTGCAATATAAACAATCGGTGTATCAAAGTACCTCTACATTAATGAAATCAAATCTGAATGTTGTCTCAGAAATATGTTAACTATTTTACAGAAAAACGGTAGAATATTGCTGGTATCAAGAGGTTGAGGTATGGTCCCGTAATGGTTACGTAATTCAAGTACCATTACAAACGAATGTACGGCGACGACTGCCGAACAGACCAGGTTGGAGCGATTCTTACACACTGCGTAAACGTGCGTACATTAAGCCACGACATGTGGCAACAGGGACGTTATTGTATTCTTATGCCATGTGTTTGTTACTCGTTTCTGTTGGCATTCGTGTTACAGTAGCAGTGATTGCTTTTTCCATTTTCTATAACAACACAATATCTCAAACCAATGCAAATTTCACAAATAAAATGTACTTCTTTTTTTAAAAAAAAGGTTTATTCAAAAACGAAAAATTTTAGCACTGATGCTTTGTCTAATTGTTATTTCGGTATTTTTCCGGCTATAATAACAAAAAAAACAAAAGAACTGTTATTACTGAAACAAAAAATATAGATAATATCAGTTATTCAGCACTAAAACACCGTTATTGTTTTAACTGGTCGGTTTTTCCCGTCCCTAGCGCTGAAACAAGCGCAGCTGTAGCAGACGGAAGCCATAGTATCTGGAGCGGTCTTTCCCGGAGACAAGTCCGGACGCGGAATCACAGCACGATTGAGGGGTGGGGGATTGAGGGAGTGGGGGAGTGGGTGGCGGATGGGGGAGGGGTTAAAGGGAGGGTACAAATGCGCAGCTGTTGCGTCGCCGCGCAGTCTGTCCGGTGTTGAGAGCCCCACTCTGGCACTGTGTGCAGGCCGCCTGCCAAACAAGACCGGCCGCTCCATCCCGCAGCGCCACGGCGCGGTTGGCAAGAAAGCGTCGCCTAACCTCACCCCTGTTACTGCTATTACACTGAAGCACCAAAGAAACTGGTAT
The DNA here is from genome assembly GCF_023898315.1 of Schistocerca nitens. Taxonomy (NCBI): domain Eukaryota; kingdom Metazoa; phylum Arthropoda; class Insecta; order Orthoptera; family Acrididae; genus Schistocerca; species Schistocerca nitens. The sequence goes on from NC_064622.1 coordinate 102,286,533, forward strand.
AGGCGTGCGTATTCAAATAAAGATATAAATAAACAGGCAGAATATGGCGCTGCGGTCGGCAATGCCTGTATAAGACAAGTGTCTGGAGCAGTTATTAGATCGGTTACTGCTGCTACAATGGCAGGTTATCAAGATTTAGTTGGGTCTGAGCCTGATGTTACAGTCGGTGCACGAGCGATGGGACACAGCATCTCCGAGGTAGCGATAAAGTGGGGATTTTCCCGCACGACCATTTCACAAGTGTACTGTGAATATTAGGAATCCAGTAAAACATAAAATCTACGACATCGCTGCGACCAGAAAAAGATCCTGTAAGAACGGGATCGACGACGACTGAAGAGAATCGTTCAACGTGAGGGAAGTGCAACTCTTCCGCAAACTGCTGCAGGTTTCAGTGCTGGGCCACCAACAACTGTCAGTGTGCGAACCACTCAACGAAACATCATCGAGTAGGAGTAATCCACTAAATTACAGGCCCATATCGTTAACATCGATATGCAGCAGGATTTTAGAACATATATTCTGTTCTAACATTATGAATTACCTCGAAGAAAACTTCTATTGACACACAGTCAACATGGGTTTAGAAAACATCGTTCCTGTGAAACACAACTAGCTCTTTATTCACATGAAATGCTGAGTGCTATTGACAAGGGATTTCAGATCGATTCCTTATTTCTGGGTTTCCGGAAGGCTTTTGACACTGTATCATATATGCGGCCCGTAGTGAAATTGCGTGTTATGGAATATCGTCTCAGTTACGTGACTGGATTTGTGATTTCCTGTCAGAGAGGTCACAGTTCGTAGTAATTGACGGAAAGTCATCGAGTAAAACAGAAGCGATTTCAGGCGTTCCCCAAGGTAGTGTTACATCTACATCTACATTTATACTCCGCAAGCCACCCGACGGTGTGTGGCGGAGGGCACTTTACGTGCCACTGTCATTACCTCCCTTTCCTGTTCCAGTCGCGTATGGTTCGCGGGAAGAACGACTGTCTGAAACCCTCCGTGCGCGCTCGAATCTCTCTAATTTTACATTCGTGATCTCCTCGGGAGGTATAAGTAGGGGGAAGCAATATATTCGATACCTCATCCAGAAACGCACCCTCTCGAAACCTGGACAGCAAGCTACACCGAGATGCAGAGCGCCTCTCTTGCCGAGTCTGCCACTTGAGTTTGCTAAACATCTCCGTAACGCTATCACGGTTACCAAATACCCTGTGACGAAACGCGCCGCTCTTCTTTGGATCTTCTCTATCTCCTCCGTCAACCCGATCTGGTACGGATCCCACACTGATGAGCAATACTCAAGTATAAGGTCGGACGAGTGTTTTGTAAGCCACCTCCTTTGTTGATGGACTACATTTTTTTAAGGACTCTCCCAATGAATCTCAACCTGGCACCCGCCTTACCAACAATTAATGTTATATGATCATTCCACTTCAGATCCTTCCGTACGCATACTCCCAGATATTTTACAGAAGTAACTGCTACCAGTGTTTGTTCCGCTATCATATAATCATACAATAAAGGATCCTTCTTTCTATGTATTCGCAATACATTACATTTGTCTATGTTAAGGGACAGTTGCCACTCCCTGCACCAAGTGCCTATCCGCTGCAGATCTTCCTGCATTTCGCTACAATTTTCTAATGCTGCAACTTCTCTGTGTTATAGTCCTTTTGCTGTTCCTGATCTATATTAACGATTTTGCGGACAATTTGAGCAGCCGTCTTCGGTTGTTTGCAGATGAAGCTGTCGTTTATCGACTAATAAAGTCATCAGAAGACCAAAACAAACTGCAAAACGATTTAGAAAAGATATCTGAATGGTGCGAAAAGTGGCAGTTGACCCTAAACAACGAAAAGTGCGAGGTCATCCACATGAGTGCTAAAAGGAATCCGTTAAACTTTGGTTACACGATAAATCAGTATAATCTAAAAGCCGTAAATTCAACTAAATATTACCATTACGAACAACTTAAATTGGAAGGAACACACAGAAAATGTTGTGGGGAAGGCTAACCAAAGACTGCATTTTATTGGCAGGACACTTAGAAAATGTAACAGATCTACTAAGGGGACTGCCTACACTACGCTTGTCCGTCCTCTTTTAGAATACTGATTCGCGGAGTGGGATCCTTACCAGAGAGGACTGACGGAGCACATCGAAAAAGTTCAAAGAAAGGCAGCACGTTCTGCATTATCACGAAATATGAGAGAGAGTGTCACAGAAATGTTACAGGATTTGGGTTGGACATCATTAAAAGAAAGGCGTTTTTCGTTGCGACGGAATCTTCTCACGAAATTCCAATCACCAACTTTCTCCTCCAAATGCGAAAATATTTTGTTGACATTGAACTACATAGGAAGGAACGATCAGCAAGATAAAATAAGGGAAATCAGAGCTCGTACAGAAAGATATAGATGTTCATTCTTTCCGCGCACTATACGAGAGTGGAATAATAGAGAATTGTGAAGGTGGTTCGATGAACCCTCTGCCAGGCACTTAAATGTGATTTTCAGAGTATCCATGTAGATGTAGATGTAGATGTAGATCGATATGAGCTTTCGGAGCCGTAGGCCCAATTGTGTACCTTTGATGACTGCACGACACAAAGCTTTACGCCTCGCCCAGGCCCGTCAACACCGACATTGGACTATTGATGACTGGAGACATGGTGACTGGTCGGACAAGTCTCGTTTCAAACTGTATCGAGCGGGTGGACGCATACGGGTATCAAGACAACCTCATGAATCTATGGACCCTGCATGTCAGCAGGGGACTGTTCAAGCTGGTGGAGGCTCTGTAATGGTGTAGGGCGTGTGGAGTTAAAGGGAGTACGTAAGGTGAAATTTGTTAAAAAGTGACATTTTCTGATTATTATCTCTTACTAATATTTGATCTCTCCTGAACAATTTGATGCGTCATTTGTCGATTAATTCCAATTGGAAGTGTACTTTTTATCATTTCAGAGTTAATAGTGCACGTGGAAAAAAAATCGGTATTTCTGCAATGACTTACTATCTCTGGTACTATTCAATCCACAAGGCTGTGGTTTTAAGATACTTATTTCTTGAATTCATGTTAAGAGGTTGGATGCACTGTGTAAACAGAAATGGCAGTATTGCACAAGCATCTTGTGGATTTACTTTGTGGGTGTAGTGTTTTACAGCTGTTTAACTATAAACATAGTGGTTTGGTGTACTATTGCACGTTCTTATACATCTTTTCAACATGATGAAAGGGAAGAGTTCTTTTATGAAGCGACGTTTCCATGGAAATCAGCACACGACTGGATCTGAATCCAGTGCTGATCCTGAAATAGATGTTTCACTGACACACGAAAAGGCCACGCCTACTGGTGCTTCGAGGGGGAAACTTGGAAACCATGAGGATTTATTTATTGACAAAGATCATGTAAATAAAACTTTTCCTCAGCAATATCCTTTCTTTCCGGAGTGCTAGTTCTGCAAGGTTCGCAGGAGAGCTTCTGTAAAGTTTGGAAGGTAGGAGACGAGATACTGGCAGAAGTAAAGCTGTGAGCACCGGGTGTGAGTCGTGCTTCGGTAGCTCAGATGGTAGAGCACTTGCCCGCGAAAGGCAAAGGACCCGAGTTCGAGTCTCGGTCGGGCACACAGTTTTAATCTGCCAGGAAGTTTCATATCAGCGCACACTCCGCTGCAGAGTGAAAATCTCATTCTGGATCATGTAAATAGTTTAGGTTATGTTTTATTAGATTTGAGTGTTTTACAAGATGCTGTATCATGTAAAGTTTGTGGTGGCCAAATTAGCATATTTGAGGACACTTCTGCAAGGACTGGACTAGCTAACAAACTTGTTGTTCAGTGCAACGTTTGCAGGCTCTCTACGTCATTTTGGACTTCTCAAAACTGCAAGAATGACTTGTTTGAGAGCAATGTTAGATTCTTGTATGCAGTGCGGTGCATACGTAAAGGACTGACTGCAGCTCAAGTATTATGTGTGACACTGAACTTGTCAAACCCACCAACCAGATCAAGTAAGTACACAGAAGTAATTGGTGAATGTGTCAGATCTGTTGCTGTTGCTTCTATGAAAGCCGCTGCTAAAGAAGCAGTAGAATTAAATAAGATGACAGATTTATCTGTGGTAGTTGATGGTACATGACAGAACAGAGGCCACACATCTAAAAAATGCAGTTGCAACTGCCACTACTGTAGACACAGGTAAAATTTTAGGTATCGAAGTGCTAACTAAATACTGCCATCAGTATAAATCAGTTGACAATGAAACAAGTGAAAGTCATAAGACAAATTATGAGGGAACTAGTGGGAGTATGGAGGCTGCTGCAGTTGTTTCTATGTTCGGACACTCACAGCAGGAAAGAGGTGTTGAAAGGTCTCTGTTGGATTCCTTTCATGTTAATTTCTTAAATCTGTTGTCATTTACGGCATACATTCCACTTCTAAATTTACTGTGGTGTTTCTGACTCTATCTGGGAGGAGACTGCGCAGTGGAACGTGTTACTTTTACACATAAACAAGAACGATCTGTCACAATAATAAACTTTAAAACACAGTTTATATGTAATTCATGTCACACAGTCTCATACGGAACCTACATCCGCTTTCTTTTATATACTGTATATGATAAGATACTGTCATCCCCCTTCCCTTCTATGTGAAAGGATGAATGAGCAAATGTATTTCTAATTGCATGCTTGATGGTAGCAGACAAGCCCGTCTGCTAGAGAACAGTAGGACCAACATCGGAACTGGTAACTACGCTTTCTAAAAGCAAAGAGTTTTCTATTCCTGGTATGGTCCGTCCCTTGTCGTGTTTGTATAGGAAGCTGCCTCTCTGGTCACTTCCGATTGTATCTGTGAGGCACCCTCAGTAGGGTCCCACGCCAGTCGGTCTGCGGCGAGCGTCTGAAGTGGTAAGATCACCGGCTAAGCGTGTCTCTGCTAAGTCCGTAGGACAATTGATTTCTTAAGTTCAGCCTAACTGAAAATTTAATCACCTTTGTTTCAGGTTTAGATCTAAAATATCTTATGTTATCTTAAATTGTAACGCAGTGTAATTCGAGTGTGAAGTTCAGAATATCTTCCAGTAGTTGCTTTGTCACTACTTTGTGAGCAAAGTGGAACCATGTGTTGATGATCCATAACTCTAACTAAGATCATCAATCTTAAAGCTGAATGTGCGTGAGATTATAACGTCTCGTCTTGACAATATTTTTCGATATAGCAACTTTTCTTTATGTTCAACCCACATGGGGTGTACTTTGTGAGGCCAGTACCCCGTGCTTATATAATTGTTTGACCCATCATGTTAATAGTATGACGATAATAACCAGTTCGAGGTTTTTCTTTTGTAAATTGCGTTTCGATGTAATTTATTTTAATTATCAAAATTATTGTGGAGTTACACTCTTTGTGTAAACCAAGTTGACCACGTGAAACATGTGGTGTAATCATCAAAGTAGCCCTCAGCTATTCTTTTCGAGAAGATTTCACAGACAATTAATATGAATTTAGTATACAAGTGTGTGGTAATTTCATGACGGACAGGATTGTGCTATGACCGCAATTTCTTTGGGTGAATATTGAATCGGTTGGATGTGGTTTATTTCCTCTTGCATATATTTCAACGTTCTTCGTGTGTTATTTTATGAATGCAGTGTTGTATGCAGTTTCCCAATCTTGGCTCCGTATTTGATGTGTTCTGTAAGATTACAAACTCACATTTTCACAATCCTAAATAAGGCACCAGTTTAGTTATGAATCAAGTTTAATATGCTGAAATTTTAACGGAACAATGATCAATGTTAAAATAAATGTCCAAATATAAACTGATGTATCTCTTTTTATTGACTGGATACCTGGTGAAACAGTTGCTCAGTAATGCAAGGATAACTTCCCCAGATAGCTCACAGCTTTTAACCCGCTTTTATTATCTTGAATGTAAGTACCGCTTTCAGAACAACTTAATGCATCAACTTTACAGTGTGTGCTACACTAAGTACTTGGGGGATGGTAGTTCGAAGGCCTTTTTGTGGTGTCACCGCCAGACACCACACTTGCTAGGTGGTAGCCTTTAAATCGGCCGCGGTCCGGTAGCATACGTCGGACCCGCGTGTCGCCACTATCAGTGATTGCAGACCGAGCGCCGCCACACGGCAGGTCTAGAGAGACTTCCTAGCACTCGCCCCAGTTGTACAGCCGACTTTGCTAGCGATGGTTCACTGACAAATTACGCTCTCATTTGCCGAGACGATAGTTAGCATAGCCTTCAGCTACGTCATTTGCTACGACCTAGCAAGGCGCCTTTGGTGGGGAGGCTTGCGTGCCTCAGCGATGCAGATGGCCGTACCGTAGGTGCAACCACAACGGAGGGGTATCTGTTGAGAGACCAGACAAACATGTGGTTCCTGAAGAGGGGCAGCAGCCTTTTCAGTAGTTGCAGGGGCAACAGTCTGGATGATTGACTGATCTGGCCTTGTAACATTAACCAAAAAGGCCTTGCTGTGCTGGTACTGCGAACGGCTGAAAGCAAGGGGAAACTACAGCCGTAATTTTTCCCGAGGACATGCAGCTTTACTGTATGATTAAATGATGATGGCGTCCTCTTGGGTAAAATATTCCGGAGGTAACATAGTCCCCCATTCGGATCTCCGGGCGGGGACTACTCAAGAGGACATCGTTATCAGGAGAAAGAAAACTGGCATTCTACGGATCGGAACGTGGAATGTCATATCCCTTAATCGGGCAGGTAGGTTAGAAAATTTAAAAATGGAAATGGATAGGTTAAAGTTAGATATAGTGGGAATTAGTGAAGTTCGGTGGCAGGACGAACAAGACTTTTGGTCAGGTGATTACAGGGTTATAAATACAAAATCAAATAGGGGTAATGCAGGAGTAGGTTTAATAATGAATAAAAAAATAGGAGTGCGTGTTAGCTACTACAAACAGCATAGTGAACGCATTATTGTGGCCAAGATAGACACGAAGCCCATGCCTACTACAGTAGTACAAGTTTATATGCCAACTAGCTCTGCAGATGATGAAGAAATTGATGAAATGTATGACGAGATAAAAGAAATTATTCAGGTAGTGAAGGGAGACGAAAATTTAATAGTCATGGGTGACTGGAATTCGTCAGTAGGAAAAGGGAGAGAAGGAAACATAGTAGGTGAATATGGATTGGGGGGAAGAAATGAAAGAGGAAGCCGCCTTGTAGAATTTTGCACAGAGCATAACTTAATCATAGCTAACACTTGGTTCAAGAATCATAAAAGAAGGTTGTATACCTGGAAGAATCCTGGAGATACTAATAGGTATCAGATAGATTATATAATGGTAAGACAGAGATTTAGAAACCAGGTTTAAAATTGTAAGACATTTCCAGGGGCAGATGTGGATTCTGACCACAATCTATTGGTTATGAACTGCAGATTGAAACTGAAGAAACTGCAAAAAGGTGGGAATTTAAGGAGATGGGACCTCGATAAACTGAAAGAACCAGAGGTTGTAGAGAGTTTCAGGAAGAGCATAAGGGAACAATTGACAGGAATGGGGGAAAGAAATACAGTAGAAGAAGAATGGGTAGCTCTGAGGGATGAAGTAGTGAAGGCAGCAGAGGATCAAATAGGTAAAAAGACGAGGGCTAATAGAAATCCTTGGGTAACAGAACAAATATTGAATTTAATTGATGAAAGGAGAAAATATAAAAATGCAGTAAATGAAGCAGGCAAAAGGGAATACAAACGTCTCAAAAATGAGATCGACAGAAAGTGCAAAATGGCTAAGCAGGGATGGCTAGAGGACAAATGTAAGGATGTAGAGGCTTGTCTCACTAGGGGTAAGATAGATACTGCCTACAGGAAAATTAAAGAGACCTTTGGAGAGAAGAGAACCACTTGTATGAATATCAAGAGCTCAGATGGCAACCCAGTTCTAAGCAAAGAAGGGAAGGCAGAAAGGTGGAAGGAGTATATAGAGGGTCTATACATGGGCGATGTACTTGAGGACAATATTATAGAAATGGAAGAGAATGTAGATGAAGATGAAGTGGGAGATACGATACTGCGTGAAGAGTTTGACAGAGCACTGAAAGACCTGAGTCGAAACAAGGCCCCGGGAGTAGACAACATTCCATTAGAACTACTGATGGCCTTGGGAGAGCCAGTCATGACAAAACTCTACCATCTGGTGAGCAAGATGTATGAGACAGGCGAAATACCCACAGACTTCAAGAAGAATATAATAATTCCAATACCAAAGAAAGCAGGTGTTGACAGATGTGAAAATTACCGAACTATCAGTTTAATAAGTCACAGCTGCAAAATACTAACGCGAATTCTTTACAGACGAATGGAAAAACTGGTAGAAGCGGACCTCGGGGAAGATCAGTTTTGATTCCGTAGAAATGTTGGAAGACGTGAGGCAATACTAACCTTACGACTTATCTTAGAAGAAAGATTAAGAAAAGGCAAACCTACGTTTCTAGCATTTGTAGACAGAGAAAGCTTTTGACAACGTTAACTGGAATACTCTCTTCCAAATTCTGAAGGTGGCAGGGGTAAAATACAGGGAGCGAAAGGCTATTTACAATTTGTACAGAAACCAGATGGCAGTTATAAGAGTCGAGGGGCATGAAAGGGAAGCAGTGGTTGGGAAAGGAGTGAGACAGGGTTGTAGCCTCTCCCCGATGTTATTCAATCTGTATATTGAGCAAGCAGTAAAGGAAACAAAAGAAAAATTCGGAGTAGGTATTAAAATTCATGGAGAAGAAGTAAAAACTTTGAGGTTTGCCGATGACATTGTAATACTGTCAGAGACAGCAAAGGACTTGGAAGAGCAGTTGAACGGAATAGACAGTGTCTTGAAAGGAGGATATAAGATGAACATCAACAAAAGCAAAACGAGGATAATGGAATGTAGTCAAATTAAATCGGGTGATGCTGAGGGGATTAGATTAGGAAATGAGACACTTAAAGTAGTATAGGAGTTTTGCTATTTAGGGAGTAAAATAACTGATGATGGTCGAAGTAGAGAGGATATAAAATGTAGACTGGCAATGGCAAGGAAATCGTTTCTGAAGAAGAGAAATTTGTTAACATCGAGTATAGATTTAAGTGTCAGGAAGTCGTTTCTGAAAGTATTTGTATGGAGTGTAGCCATGTATGGAAGTGAAACATGGACGATAACCAGTTTGGACAAGAAGAGAATAGAAGCTTTCGAAATGTGGTGCTACAGAAGAATGCTGAAGATAAGGTGGGTAGATCACGTAACTAATGAGGAGGTATTGAATAGGAATGGGGAGAAGAAAAGTTTGTGGCACAACTTGACTAGAAGAAGGGATCGGTTGGTAGGACATGTTTTGAGGCATCAAGGGATCACAAATTTAGCATTGGAGGGCAGCGTGGAGGGTAAAAATCGTAGAGGGAGACCAAGAGATCAATACACTAAGCAGATTCAGAAGGATGTAGGTTGCAGTAGGTACTGGGAGATGAAGAAGCTTGCACAGGATAGAGTAGCATGGAGAGCTGCATCAAACCAGTCTCAGGACTGAAGACCACAACAACAACAACATTGATCTTGTAATTCATGTATCATCAAGAACGATGTTCACCAATTATGGATTAAAGTTAAGTATTACACCATCTGCGTCCGTTTTTCTAAGTTCTAATTTCCCTGTCATTTTCCAGACCTCACGCCAGCCTGCGTGAGTTAAAACGCGTCCATTTCGGCCTCCTCTAGCAACACGGTATTGGCTCTTCTGCCAACACTACACTTTTTATATTTCCTCCTTTCATCAATTAAATTCAATTGAATTACAGATTAAAAAAAATGACAATCGATAAACAAACCCCTAGCAACTGGAACACCAAGATGCAAAACAAAAACGCTTTGACCTTATGCACCACACTATTACAAGGTATTTTGAATAATCTGAATTCAGTGTACCAAAACATTTGATTCCCAGTGGCGATAGAAGAAAACCGACTTTCGTTCCTGGACGTGTTACTTAAGCGCAGACCGGATGCCACACGAGGACACAGCCTCACAATGAGAAGGCGTTCTCATTACACTATTGCACAGCGCTCGCTAAATCTCCACCGAGACAGTTTAGCAGCGGCGTTGCGACACCTACATACAGTTCTACGCAAGGATGGCGACAACCACCCCCAGATTCAGCGCAGCATAAAGCCAAACGTGTTAAGGCCACAACCTCCAGGGGAAAAACAGAGACCTGCTTCAACGGTGATTATCACGTGCGTCGGCAATGCATCGACGAAAGTAGACATAATACTCCGCAAGTGTGTACTTTGCCCACCATGCAAGGGGAAGACCTTGTCAAGGTCTGATAAAGGCGATCCTGGACTCCTAGGGGTCTACCGCATACTGTCTCGATGCGGTCAAATATACGTAAGCCGTTGGACGCAGCCTTGAACGTGATCAAAGTATGTCTACATCTACATACATTATCTGCAAGCCACCTGACGGTGTGTGGCGGACGGTACCCTGAGTACCTCTATCGGTTCTCCCTTCTATTCCAGTCTCGTATTGTTCGTGGAAAGAAATATTGTCGGTATGCCTCTGTGTGGTCTCTAATCTCTCTGATTTTATCCTCATGGTCTCTTCACGAGATACACGTAGGAGGGAGCAATATACTGCTTGACTCCTCGGTGAAGGTATGTTCTCGAAACTTCAACAAAAGCCCATACCGAGCTACTGAGCGTCTCTCTTGCAGAGTCTTCCACTGGAGTTTATCTATCATCTCCGTAACGCTTTCGCGATTACTAAATGATCCTGTAACGAAGCGCGCTACTCTCCGTTGAATCTTCTCTATCTCTTCTATCAACCCTATCTGGTACGGATCCCACACTGGTGAGCAATATTCAAGCAGTGGGCGAACAAGTGTACTGTAACCTACTTCCTTTGTTTTCGGATTGCATTTCTTTAGGATTCTTCCAATGAATCTGTCTGGCATCTGCATTACCGACGATCAACTTTATATGATCATTCCATTTTAAATCACTCCTAATGCCTACTCCCAGATCATTTACAGAATTAACTGCTTCCAGTTGATGACCTGCTATACTGTAGCTGAATGATAAAGGATCTTTCTTTCTATGTATTCGCAGGCCATCACACTTGTCTACATTGAGATTCAATTGCCATTCCCTGCACCATACGTCAATTCGTTGCAGATCCTCCTGCATTTCGGTACAGTTTTCCATTGTTACAACCTCTCGATGTACTACAGCATCATCCACAAAAAGCTTCACTGAACTTCCGATGTTATCCACAAGGTCATTTATGTATATTGTGAATAGCAACGGTCCTACGACACTCCCCTGCGGCACACCTGAAATCACTCTTACTTCGGAAGACATCTCTCCATTGAGAATGACATGCTGCGTTCTGTTATCTAGGAACTCCTCAATCCAATCACACAATTGGTCTGATAGTCCATATGCTCTTACTTTGTTCATTAAACGACTGTAGGGGACTGTACCGAACGCCTTGCGGAAGTCAAGAAACACGTCATCTACCTGGGAACCCGTGTCTATGGCCTTCTGAGTCTCGTGGATGAATAGCGCGAGCTGCCTTTCACACGATCGTCTTTTTCGAAACCCATGCTGGTTCCTACAGAGTAGATTTATAGTCTCCATAAAAGTCATTATACTCGAACATAATACGTGTTCCAAAATTCTACAACTGATCGACGTTAGAGATATAGGTCTATAGTTCTGCACATCTGTTCGACGTCCCTTCTTGAAAACGGGGATGACCTGTGCCCTTTTCCAATCCTTTGGAACGCTACGCTCTTCTAGAGATCTACGGTACACCGCTGCAAGAAGGGGGGCAAGTTCCTTCGCGTATCCCATCAGGTCCAGTGGCTTTCCTCTTTTGTGCGATTTTAATTGTTTTTCTATCCCACTGTCATCTGTTTCGATATCTACCATTTTGTCATCTGTGCGACAATCTAGAGAAGGAACTACAGTGCAGTCTTCCTCTGTGAAACAGCTTTGGAAAAAGACATTTAGTATTTCGGCCTTTAGTCTGTCGTCCTCTGTTTCAGTACCATTTTGGTCACAGAGTGTCTGGACATTTTGTTTTGATCCACCTACCGCTTTGACGTAAGACCAAAATTTCTTAGGATTTTCTGCCAAGTCAGTACATAGAACTTTACTTTCGAATTCATTGAACGCCTCTCGCATAGCCCTCCTCAGACTACATTTCGCTTCGCGTAATTTTTGTTTGTCTGCAAGGCTTTGGCTATGTTTATGTTTGCTGTGAAGTTCTCTTTGCTGCCGCAGCAGTTTTCTAACTCGGTTGTTGTACCACGGTGGCTCTTTTCCATCTCTCACGATCTTGCTTGGCACATACTCATCTAATGCATATTGTACGATGGTTTTGAACTTTGTCCACTGATCCTCAACACTATCTGTACTTGAGACAAAACTTTTGTGTTGAGCTATCAAGTACTCTGAAATCTGCTTTTTGTCACTTTTTGCCGGACGACGCGGTACTAAGGAGCTGGGACGACACCACTTGGAAGTACGAGGGATGCCCAGAAAATAATGCACCGCATATTTTTCTTCAACAATTCTTCATTGAACATAATGAGAATTATACACACGAAATAATGGTGTTTTATCTACATACCCTATTTTTCCACGTAATCCCCCTCCCGTTCTATGGCCTTCCTCCAGCGTGAAAAAGGGCGTGTATGCCCCGTCGGTACCAATTCTTGTCCTGGCGGTGGAGCCAGTGCTTCACAGTGCGAGTCACCACCTCATCGTTTTCAAAATTTCTTCCACGAATAGCACCCTGTAATGGTCGAACATGTGGAAGCGCGAGGGGGCTAGGTCAGGTGTGATAGCCGTGGATGATGTCCCCGACAGCTGCAAATCGTAGATCTTTGCCGAACCACCTTCTGATGACCTCATCCTCCGTGCCCATCGACTAACTGCACTTCTATCGACAGCAGATGCTGCATAGGCTATGTACAAGCGCTTGTGAATATTCCCTATAATTTCTCTCTCTGCAGTGACAAATTCAATGACGGCATGTTGCTTGTAACGTGCATTACCTACAGACGTCATTTTGAAACTGTCCTGCAGCTACGCTATTTGTCGAAAGTGACTGGAACTTGGCGCACTCACTCAGGAGACTTAAAATAAAACATACGTAGCGTTTCGCGTTCGCTGTGTTGTTTTCGGCTGAAAAAAAATGCGGTGCATTACTTTCTGGGCAAGCGTCGTACATGCACTCCAACAGCCCAGGTGAATGTCCGCCACAGCAAAAAACTTCCCCCACCGACCTGCGCCCTTGATGCCGTATGTGTTTTGAGCAGCCATTCGCCTGGATGGCCGCATATCGAGCTGCCATTAGGAGAAACGTGATTCATCCGACCCAGGCGACACGTTTCCATCGATCTGCAGTCTAGTCTAGATGATCCTGCAGCCACTGCGATTGTAATTAAAAATGCCGCTGCGTCAACATGAGAATACGTAGGTGTCGCCAGTTGCGGAACTCCATGTTCGACAATGAGCACTGAACGCTGTGCTCCGAATCACCTTGGGCCTGCAACAGTGCTGCACTCTGCCGTCAGATCTCCAACAGATCGCCGTCTATCCGTTTTACAGAGCGGGTAAGTCAACGACATCGCTACTCTCTCATGAGACTTGCAACCCCTTTCCGCGAATGCTCGCGGGAGCAGCATGCGAACAGCCGACCTGTTTCTCCGTTTCCGGCGTGCTCGTTTTCCAGGCGCGGGTACGTAACAATCTGCCCTCAGTCGAAGTCGTTTATGTCGGTACGCGTACCCACTTGTGGCATTCAGTGTCACAGTTTGGCCTGTCAGTGTATATCGGATGATTTAAAAAAAGAAAAAAGAAAATATCTACATCTACATACATACTCCGCAATCCACCATACGGTGCGTGGTGGAGGGTACCTCGTACCACAACTAGCATCTTCTCTCCCTGTTCCACTCCCAAACAGAACGAGGGAAAAACGAATGTCTATATGCCTCTGTACGAGTCCTAATCTCTCTTATCTTTGTGGTCTTTCCGCGAAATATAAGTTGGCGGCAGTAAAATTGCACTGCAGTCAGCCTCAAATGCTGGTTCTCTAAATTTCCTCAGTAGCGATTCACGAAAAGAGCGCCTCCTTTCTTCTAGAGACTCCCACCCGAGTTCCTGAAGCATTTCCGTAACACTCGCGTGATGATCAAACCTACCAGTAACAGATCTAGTAGCCCGCGTCTGAATTGCCTCTATGTCCTCCCTCAATCCGACCTGATAGGGATCCCAAACGCTGGAGCAGTACTCAAGAATAGGTCGTATTAGTGTTTTATAAGCGGTCTCCTTTACAGTTGAACCACATCTTCCCAAAATTCTACCAATGAACCGAAGACGACTACTCGCCTTCCCCACAACTGCCATTACATGCTTGTCCCACATAATATCGCTCTGCAATGTTACACCCAAATATTTAATAGACGTGACTGTGTCAAGCGCTACACTAGTAATGGAGTATTCAAACATTACGGCATCCTTTTTCCTGTTCATCTGCATTAATTTACATTTATCTATATTTAGAGTTAGCTGCCATTCTTTACACCAATCACAAATCCTGTCCAAGTCATCTTGTATCCTCCTACAGTCACTCAACGACGACACCTTCCCGTACACCACAGCATCATCAGCAAACAGCCGCACATTGCTATCCACCCTATCCAAAAGATCATTTATGTAGATAGAAAACAACAGCGGACCTACCACACTTCCCTGGGGCACTCCAGATGACACCCTCACCTCCGATCAACACTCACCATCGAGGACAACGTACTGGGTTCTATTACTTAAGAAGACTTCGAGCCACTCACATATTTGGGAACCAATCCCATATGCTCGTACCTTAGTTAGGAGTCTGCAGTGGGGCACCAAGTCAAACGCTTTCCGGAAGTCAAAGAATATGGCATCTGAAACTTCCTGGCAGAATAAAACTGTTTGCCGGACCGAGACTCGAACTCGGGACCTTTGCCTTCCGCGGGCAAGCGCTCTACCGGTAGAGCGCTTGCCCGCGTAAGGCAAAGGTCCCGAGTTCGAGTCTCGGTCCGGCACACAGTTTTAATCTGCCAGGAAGTTTCATATCAGCGCACACTCCGCTGTAGTGTGAAAATTTCGTTCTAGAATATGGCATCTGTCTGATACCCTTCATCCATGGTTCGCACGATATCATGTGAGAAAAGGGCGAGTTGCGTTTCGCAGGAGCGATGCTTTCTAAAGCCGTGCTGATGCATGGACAGCAACTTCTCTGTCTCAAGGAAATTCATTATATTCGAATTGAGAATATGTTCGAGAATCCTGCAACAAACCGATGTTAAGGTTATTGGTCTGTAATTTTGAGGATCCGTCCTTCTACCCTTCTTATATACAGGCGTCACCTGCGCTTTTTTCCAGTCGCTCGGGACTTTACGTATGGCAAGAGATTCGCGATGAATGCAAGCTAAGAAAGGAGCCAATGCAGTAGAGTACTCTCTGTAAAACCGAATTGGAATCCCATCAGGACCTGGCGATTTATTTATTTTCAACCCATTCAGCTGCTTCACAACCCCAGGGATGTCTATCACTATGCCCTCCATACGGAAATCTGTACGAGACTCAAACGGCGGTATGTTTGTTAATTACTTCAGTTGTTAATTACAGACAAACTATACAGGACAGAAACGGATTGGGCATGTTACTGGATAGTGGAACATCCAAAGTTTTGACACAGCTGCACCGTTGTTTGTTTCTAGCATCATCGCGATTACACCACAAGAGAAATTATTTTGTGTGATGCAGTTTGCGCGAAGTCAATCAACTGTTCAAGCGCAAAGTGCATTGCGCCACCGATTCAGCAAGAAGCCGCCTCTGCACAAGCAGATTTATGACTGCCATACTGTACAAAATTCTTGGAAGTCGGTCGCATATGCAGAGAGGAGAGCGCTGGACGGCCACAAGTTCTTGATGAAAATATCCAGCGTATCCGAGATGCGTTCACACGGAGCTCTCTGGAGTCCACAAGACGGACAGGCCAGGAATTTCAGCGTCCTCAATCAACGGTGTGGTGGTTTCAATTATCTGGGATATGGCGGAGGGCACTTTTATTCCGAACGATTCATGTTTTTGGACGAATCGACGTTTCATCCATCGGGTAAAGTGAACCGACATAGTTTAAGAATGTGGGCGTCACAAAATCCGAGCGTCGTCGTCGTCGTCGTCGTCGTCGAACATGGAAGACGTTCACTGAAACTGAATGTGTTTTGTGCCATTTCTGTTCACAATGTTTAGATCTTTTCTTTTTGCGCAGGAAACAGTGACAGGAAAATGTTCTCAAAATTGGTTGTTTCTTCAACTTCACGAAGATTCCAATGATTTCATTTTTATGCATGACTACTGCCCGCCTCGTTTTCACCTAGAGAAGCGCCGTTACCTTAACAACACCAACCCACTGCGTCGGACTGAAAGAGGTGGAAAACAAGTTCTTGTTCATTGCTTTTGGCTTCCTAGGCCACCAGACCTCACACCTTGCGATTTCTTTCTGAGGAGGTGGAATGTTTGTTCCTCCTATTGCTGGTACTCTGAATGAGCTATGAAATCGAACTGTTGAAGCTGGCGATCCAATAAACACGGACATTCGTGCGTGGAATGAAATGGGCTACTGTTTCGATGTTTCACGAGCAACGCAGGTTGCTCACGCTGAGTGTATGGTATAGCGTCTCTGCGAACATAAAACTTTGAACCTTCCTCCATCCAGTGACATGCGCAATGTGTTTCTATCTTTCACAGCTTGTGTATAATAAAAAACTGAAATCTGTTCTTTGTTTCTCAGTCACCCTGTATATGACAGCCACTATGTGTATAAAAGCACCTAACGAAGAAGGACGACGGTTAATAGTCTCATGACACATTTATGTTACGGGAGAGAGGGGGCATATTAGTTGGCAGGCACGATTCTCAATTTATGGAAAAGTATAGCTTTCTTGAAATGGAAGAGGGCATAGGTGGAGATGAGAAGGGAGGTATGATACTGCCTGAAGAATTTGACAAAGCTTGTGAAAGAGCTAAGCGGAAACACGACCCTAGGAGTAGACATCATTCCATTAAAGCTACTGATGGCCGTGGGAGAGCCAGCCATGACAAAACTCTCCAGTCTGACGAGCAAGATGTATAGACAGGCGAAATACCCTCAGACTTCCTGAAGATAATAATAATTCCAGTTCTCCAAAGAAAGCAGGGGCTGACAGTTGTGAAAATTGACGAACTATCTGTTTAATAATTCAGGACTGCAAAATATTAACCCGAATTCTTTACAGACGAATGGAAAAACTTGTAGAAGACGACCACGAAAACGGTTTGGATTCCGGAGAAATATAGCAAAACGCGAAGCAATACTGACCCTAATACTTCTCGTAGAAGATAGGTTAAGAAAAGGCAAACCTACATTTATAGCATTTGTAGGCTTAGAGAAAGCTTTTGACAATGTTGACAGCAATACTCTCCTTCAAATTCTAAAGATGGCAGGGGTAAAATACAGGGAGCTAAAAAACTGTTTACAAATTGTAGAGAACCAGAGGACAGTTATAAGAGTCGTGGGGCACGAAAAGGAAGCAATGGTTGAGAAGAGACTGACACAGGACTGTAGCCTATACCCGGGTTTATTCAATCTGTATATTGAGCAAGCAGTAAAGGAAACCAAAGAAAAATCCAGTGAGAAGAAATAAAAACCTTGAAGTTTGCAGCGGATGACTTGGAAGAGCAGTTGAACGGAATGGCCAGTATCTTGAAAGGAGGTTGTAAGATGAACAACAACAAAAGCAAAATCAGGATAATGGAATGTACTCGAATTAAATAAGGTGATGCTGAGGGAATTGGATTGGGAAAGGAGACACTTAAAGTAGTAGATGAGTTTTGCTATTTGGGGAGCTAAATAACTGATGATGGTCGAAGTAGGAAGGATATAATATGTAGACTGGCAATGGTGAGAAAAGCGTTTCTGAAGAAGAGAAATTTGTTAACAACGAGTATAGACTTAAATGTCAGAAAGTCCTTTCTGAAAGTATCTGTATGGAGTGCAGCCACGTATGGAAATGAAATATGGACGATAAACGGTTTAGACAAGAAGAGAATAGAAGCTTTCGTGATGTGGTGCTACAGAAGAATGCTGAAGATTAGACAGGTAGATGACACAACTAATAAGAACGCACTGAATAGAATTGGGGAGAAGAGAAATTTGTGGCACAACCTGGCAAGAAGAAGGGATCGGTTGGTAGGACACGTTCTGAGGCATCAAGGATCAGCAACTTAGTACTGAAGCGAATCATGGAGGGTAAAAACCGTAGAGGGAGGCCAAGAGATGAATACACTAAGTAGATTCAGAAGGATGTAGGCTGCAGTAGTTACTCGGAGATGAAGAGGCTTGCATAGGACAGAGCACCATGGGGAGCTGCATCTTTTGACTGAATACCGCAACAGCATAGCTTTCTGAATGCACTTCAAATGATACAAACTCGACACATAACCTTATCTGCGAAATTTGTGTCCGTTTCTGCACTTTAAACTGGTAAAGCAACACTATCACGCCGTTAAGTAGTTATTAAAGCATGTACTTGCTGTGTTTGCTATACTTAGGTCATCTTTCAGGGTTGTAACGCCGGAAATGCATATCCTCCTATTTCCATCTATTGTACTGTTTTTTCCTTATTTTGTTACCTGAATATATGACATTTCTGTGCCTTTATATATTGTAATTGTTTTACTATTTGTATATATATATATATATATATATATATATATATATATATATATGCATTTATGTCGATGTATAATTGGTTTTTTTCGTAAATATTATTTGTATTTTTACGCTGGGTCTTGCCTAGGGAAAACTGCTATCGAACGATTACATCGATAGGTCGTGTGAAGAATCAAAGTGTGTAGGATCTTTGGTAGTGTTAACTCTGCCGCGTGGAGCGCGGGCAGGGCAGTTGGAGTCTGGCTGGAGTAGCGAGTGGAGCAGGTGTGTGGTGTGACGCTCCCGCGAGTTGCCGCGCTTTCGGGGTTTAGCAGCATGTAATTGCGCTCGACTTGCGATGATAGTTTCTGACATGGTGTCGCGGACGGGAAGCCTTAGCTGGCGCACATCAAGAGCCCGTTTCGTCTGGTGACCGTGTTGAGAAGAAGGCGCGCCAACATCCAGCTTCTGCAACAGCGACGGCCGACAATGAGTGACTGTCGCCACCTCCTCGATCGACGGCTTCAAACCTTCAATCAACTAACAAGGAAGACTAAAAGCACGTAAAGTTTCAGAACTGTATGGCAGACCTCAGCTTTTCAAATTGTTCCATTTGCCTCGCAAAATTACAGCAACTTAGCATGAACCTTTGTTGCTCATTGTCCCAATTGCATTACCAAGCAGGGTCCCTTCCTTTTCCGAAATGAACCCGAGTGTCGTTGAAATTCAGACGCCAGCATTCAAGTACTATCATTGCATTTCATTACTTTAGTTTCAAAGTGCAGTTAAAGCATTCAGAGCTGGCTACAATAGTTAGATTACACAAGCACAAATTAAGAGTGCGAGTTCTGTTAGCATATTTTAGCTTAGCTGTGACTGCAGCTCAGCTTGGTACGTACTAAATTTTACTATTGTTAATTATTCAGAATCATTTAATTCAAGTTCAAAGTTAAATCTCTTGTTTCTAAATTGCGTAGAGTCAAGTTGCTTTTGAAATGATTGTTGAGGTAGTCCAAGACTAACCGTATTCTGCTGGATTTCGATGTGCTTCAGAAAGAAAGCTCACTATTAACTTCAGTCACTAAATTAACTTTCGATTTTCCGGTTTTATTAATTCTTTTGCTAAATTAAGTCAGAGTGTAGCGAAATTTATTACTTCTGACAAACTTTCAGTTTTCACACTACACGTGTCAACCTTCAGTTGCCACGCTTCTAGTGCTAATTATATGTGTAATAACCTTTCTTTTTCAGTTACTATAGTAATTGTCCTTAGGACTGGCGACTGTGATTTCCCCCAAATCTCAAATATCTAATTACCGCTAGTTAATTGTTGACGTAACGGCCGCACATTTACTTTCTTTATTAACTTTACCCCTTTTCAAAATTAATTTCCACCAGTTTCATTTGCATTTTTCCTTTCATTTAGATGTAACCCTTTTTTCCCTCTTTACCGACAGATTAACTTCGGTGACGATTGCTTTCCCAAATTTCCCATTAGGTACACGCGGTTTAATTTTTCACTGTCATTAAGGTCGATAAGTGAGGGGAGGTTACACGTGGCGACCTGGTGACAGGACAATCTTCAAATTTGAGGTTGTTCTGGACACGAATTTTGCATTGTGCAAATCTCGTAACAAAGTACTGGTTACGAAATGGTCGATACGTCAGCGATAATATTAGTCTGAGGAATCCTAATTAGATTTGAGATTTGTTATTTATATTGAAAATTATTAAAATGAGTGAAGGCAACAATTACCAAAATTCGGTAGACTTGGGTACGGAACAATCGGTCGAACAGTGGGAAACGCGCACCGCGGTACCCATTGTTCAGGGGCAGGCGGCTAGCATGAAAGACGCGACCGCCGAGACGCAACAAAGAGCAGAAATGGAATTCCAAACATTAGAAAATGTTTCGGAATCGGAAGTGAAAATCAAATCGGAATCCCTTGATGACGAATACGGGGGGACAATTAAAGAGGAAGCCGCTACGGAAGTAAAACCGGTAGTTTCCGGGAATTTAACTGATTTATTGAATGTTTTGACTAACGAAATCAAGGCTCAGTCTAGCAAGATAGAAACTCAATCGGCAGAAATTAAAGCTCAGGCTGCCAAGCAAGAAGCTCAGTCTGAAAAAATTGACAGGAAGCTAGACAATCAGAACAAAGCTATTAATGTTGTTAACAACAATGTTGGAGTTGTTAACACAAAAGTTGATAAAATCAAAGAAGATATTGTTGTGATTAATACCGAAATCGGTAATCTTAAACAGGAAATGATAGGCGTTCAGGCGGAAATTGCGAGCATAAATACGCGTTTTAATTCCGAAATTAGCAGAATCGAGAAAAGTGGGACATAGCAACAGAACTTCTCACGTCATTTCATTTCCGAGAAGGGCGCTTACGACTGTCAACTGAAGCTCCGTGATACAACATCAATTTTAGTGACTGGTTGCGAAGTGTTTTTTTCGCTTCAAGAGCTGCTCTTAAGGGCTGCCACCTAGTCCCCAGAAAAAAAAGCGGTTTAGTTTGGGTTCCTCGTCGAAGTTCTGGTCTGGTCGTCGTACCCCATACACACACACACACACACACCAGCGACAAGGCCGTATTTTCTGAGCTCTTCCCCCCTCCCCTGCCCCGAGAAGGCCATTTGCCACGAGAGCTAGTAATCGGGGTCAACTGGCCGTTACGTGGGCCCTGCAGGCTCTTTGCGTAACGCAGCCGCCGGTTCAACGCCACCTCGGAAAAAGAACTTGGCTCCTGGGACCGACCGGCGGCCAGCAGGCAGGTAGCGAGCGAGCGGCAGAGGCCAGCGGCCAGGCGCTCTTTGTGCCCGCTTCAGTCTCCTCAGCACGTCTGCTTCTGCGACCACTAGGCGGGACACACAGTGTTCCCTACGAGGTCTGTTCAAAAAAATCCGGAATAATCGCAGTTTCACGCCAATGGTGTGTTGGAGCGAAATGAAGTTGACATCCCTTCAGACGCTTTTGTTACACTACTGGTCATTAATATTACTATACCAAGAAGAAATGCAGATGAGAAACGGGTATTTATTGGACAAATATATTATAGTAGAACTGACATGTGATTACATTTTCACGCAATTTGGGTGCATAGATCCTGAGAAATGAGTACCCAGAACAACCACCTCTGGCCGTAATAACGGCATTGATACGTCTGGGCATTGAGTCAAACAGAGCTTAGATGACGTGTTCAGGTACAGCTGCCCATACAGCTTCAACACGATACCACAGTTCATCAAGAGTACTGACTTGTGTATAGTGACGAGCCAGTTGCTCGGCCACCATTGACCAGACGTTTTCAGCTGCTGAGAGATCTGGAGAATGTGTTGGCCAGGGCAGCAGTCTAACATTTTCTGTAACCACAAACGCCCGTACAGGACCTGCAACATGCCGTCGTGCATTATCCTGCTGAAATGTAGGGTTTTGCAGGGATCGAATGAAGGGTAGAGCCACGGGTCGTAACACATCTGAAATGCAGCGTCCGCTGTTCAAAGTGCAGTAAATGCGAACAAGACGTGTGAGACGTGTAACCAATGGCACCCCATAACTTCACGCCGGGTGATACGCCAGTATGACGATGACGATGACGAAAACACGCTTCCAATGTGCGATCACCGCGATGTCGCCAAACACGGATGCGACCATCATGATGCAGTAAACAGAACCTGGATTCATCCGAAAAAATGACGTTTTGCCATTCGTGCACCCAGATTCGTCGCTGAGTACACCATCGCAGGCGCTCCTGTCTGTGATGCAGCATCCATGGTCTCCGTGCTGATAGTCCATCCTGCTGCAAACGTCGTCGAACTGTTCGTGCAGATGGTTGTCGTCTTGGAAACGTCCCCACCTGTTGACTCAGGGATCGAGACGTGGCTACACGATCCGTTACAGAGCGGTTCTAGGCGCTTCAGTCTGGAACCGCGCGACCACTACGGTCGCAGGTTCGAATCCTGCCTCGGGCATGGATGTGTGTGATGACCTTAGGTTAGTTAGGTTTAAGTAGTTCTAAGTTCTAGGGGACTGATGACCCCGCTCTTAAGTCCCATAGTGCTCAGAGCCATTGAACCATTTTGTGACCCGAAAAGATGAGCCAAGTATAGCAAACACATTAAGTACATGCTTTAAAAACTACTTAACGGCGTGCTAGTGTTGCTTTACCAGTTCAAAGTGCAGAAACGGACACAAATATCGAGAAGTGTTGCGACGCCTGCGAGAAAGTGTGAGAAGTAACCGGACTGATATGTGGCGAGACAATTCGTGGCTCTTGCATCACGATAACGCACCAGTTCATTCATCCCTGTTGGTGCGTGACTATTGCACAAGAAACGAAATCACTGTGCTGCCTCGTCCTCCGTTATCTCCAGGTCTGGCCCCTGCGGATGGTTCAAATGGCTCTGAGCACTATGGGACTCAACTGCTGAGGTCATTAGTCCCCTAGAACTTAGAACTAGTTAAACCTAACTAACCTAAGGACATCACAAACATCCATGCCCGAGGCAGGATTCGAACCTGCGACCGTAGCGGTCTTGCGGTTCCAGACTGTAGCGCCTTTAACCGCACGGCGGCCCCTGCGGACTTTTGTTTATTTCTGAAGCTGAAAACCCCATTGAAAGGACGAAGATTTGCAACGATAGACGAGATAAAAAGGAAATACGCAGACGGCGCTTCACGCGATCCAGCAACAGGCGTACCAAGACCGCTTCCGGAAGTGGAAACGCCGTTGGGAGCGGTGTATCAATTGTGGAGGAGAGTATTTCGAAGGAGACCGTACACAATAAGTAAAACGTAAATGTAGAAAAATTTTGTGGACAGAGTTCCGTAATTTTTTTTTTGGTACAGGCCTCGTATCCAGCCCGTCCCCCCCCCCCCCCACCAAAAAAAGAAATAAATAAAATAAAATACATCCTTAGTATGCTGTGCGGGAAGGCATACAGATTGGTTTTCATCAACGAACGCATATCCAGAAACGCACAGCTTGGGCAATGGAAAGCATCGAAGTCTGAGAACGAACGGGTGTGACGGTTTGTTCCGATTTTATTTTTGTGTCCCGATGCAGAAGGTATGCAACTCTTTAGCAATCGGTGTACTGTGGATGGACGACCTGAGTCTAATACCATTCCTGCGCATGAGCTACATTCCTCCACACAGGCCTTGTGCGCATTCGACAGCGGACCTTGCGTTGTCTGCTAGTGCAGTAACGTTCTTGTGACAGGCGTGCGACATGTACCAGTACACAGCTGTGAAAACGGCCAAAGTGGTGCTTGCATACGGAGGCGTATTAAAATGGGAGAGCTTATGCAAGATTCTATTGGTAACGCTTTCCCAACAGACGTACCCCACATCATTCCATGTTCGCGGCCATCGAGAGACGCCAGAGAGAAACCGGACGCTTGCACATAGGTACCTTCTTCCTGAGGTGTGTCCATTGTACAGTACAATAGTAGCACTTTGTGCTTGGTACACCTACTCTACATCTACATCCATACTCCGCAAGCCACCTGACGATGTGAGGCGGAGGGTACCTTGATTACCTCTATCGATTCTCCCTTCTATTCCAGTCTCGTATTGTTCGTGGAAAGAAAGATTGTCGGTATGCCTCTGTGTGGTCTCTAATCTCTCTGATTTTATCCTCATGGTCTCTTCACGAGATACACGTAGGAGGGAGCAATATACTGCTTGACTCCTCGGTGAAGGTATGTTCTCGAAACTTCAACAAAAGCCCGTACCAAGCTACTGAGCATCTCTACTGCAGAGTCTTCCACTGGAGTTTACCTATCATCTCCGTAACGCTTTCGCGATTACTAAATGATCCTGTAACGAAGCGCGCTGCTCTCCGTTGAATCTTCTCTATCTCTTCTATCAACCCTATCTGGTACAGATCCCACACCGGTGAGCAATATTCAAGCAGTGGGCGAATAAGTGTACTGTAACCTACTTCCTTTGTTTTCGGATTGCATTTCCTTAGGATTCTTCCAATAAATCTCAGTCTGGCATCTGCTTTACCGACGATTAATTTTATATGGTCATTCCATTTTAAATCACTCCTAATGCCTACTCCCAGATCATTTACAGAATTAACCGCTTCCAGTTGATGACCTGCGATACTGTAGCTGAATGATAAAGGATCTTTCTTTCTATGTATTCGCAGGACATTACACTTGTCTACATTGAGATTCAATTGCCATTCCCTGCACCATGCGTCAATTCGTTGCAGATCCTCCTGCATTTCAGTACAATTTTCCATTATTACAACCTCTCGATGTACTACAGCATCATCTACAAAAAGCCTCGGTGAACTTCCGATGTTATCCACAAGGTCATTTGCTACTTGCTGCTGTCCGTCCTGTGGTAGGTGCCGAAACGTGAGGGGGTCGTTCACGTTCAATTGGAACACTACAGTTGGAGGAAGAGTGCTGCAATGTTCAAAGAGGACGCAGCCACCAGCTCTCGCCATGTGGCAGAGGCACTGCACACGGGTGAAAGTGCCGCGTGGAGTGTTGTGCATGACCGCTGGCTCCATCCGTGTTATGTGCAGAAAGTCCAGGCATTAGGGTAGGAGGATTACCCATCACAGCTACAGTTTGAGCAGTGGTTTTTACAACAATGCATACTCCAGCCACAATTCCCGATCTCGGTGAAATTCACGAATGAATGCACTTTTCTATAGATCGCATATTAAACCTGCACAACACGCATGGTTGGTTCAAATGGCTCTGAGCACTATGGGACTTACATCTGAGGTCATCAGTCCCCTAGAACCTAGAACTACTTAAACCTAACTAACTTAAGGACATCACACACATCCATGCCCGAGGCAGGATTCGAACCTGCGACCGTAGCGGTCGCGCGGTTCCAGACTGAAGCGCCTAGAACCGCATGTTTGGGCGGACGAAAATCCGCGTGCGCGAGTGATTCAAAACCATCAACACAGGGTTGGTATTAACATCTGGGCCTAGATAATTGGCGACTGCGTCATTGGACCATATCTACTGCTAAACACACTAACAGGGCCGATCCACCGCATGTTTATAAGAGATGTTTTGCCTACCCCACTGGATGTAGTGGTACTAAATAATCGGATGGACATGTGGCTGCAACACGACGGAGCTCCAGCACACTTTGACGTTGGTGTGCGGAATCACCTCGACGTTGCATATCCAAGCCGATGGACTGGAAGGGGTGGACCTGTTCCATGGCCAGCACGGTCGCCAGATGTGACACCTCTCGACTTTTTTTCTGTGGGGTAGTATAGAGAATGGTGTATGACACACCTGTAATGTCAGCGGAGGATCTTATTACGCTAGTCAACGGGGTGACTGAAATACTTCAAAGACAACCGCACATAATGGCTCATTTATGTGCACAAGGCATAAAAAGGCAAGCTATGTTGGCGAAACTGTCATTTATACTCAGGTGATTCACGTGAAAACGTTTCGGACGCGGTTATGGTCGCACGACGGGCATCCACACACTTTGAACGGGGAATGCTAGTTGGAGCTAGTCCCATGGCACATTCCATTTCGGAAATCATTAGGGAATTCAGTATTCCTAGATCCACAGTATGCCAAGAACACCAAATTTCAGGGATTACATCTCACCACGGACAGAATGGTTCAAATGGCTCTAACAAGGGAACCTCCCCATCGCACCCCCCTCAGATTTAGTTATAAGTTGACCTTGAAAAACTGAACACAGATCAATCGAGAAAACAGGAAGAAGTTGCGTGGAACTATGAAAAAAATAGCAAAATATACAAACTGAGTAGTCCATGTGCAAGATAAGCAACATCAAGGAGCGTGAAAGCTCAGGAGCACCGTGGTCCCGTGAGCAGCTGCGGAACAAGAGGTCCTTGGTTCAAGTCTTCCCTCGAGAGAAAAGTTTATTTTCTTTATTTTCGCAAAGTTATGATCTATCCGTTCGTTCATTGACGTCTCTGTTCACTGTAATAAGTTTAGTGTCTGTGTTTTGCGACCGCACCGCAAAAACGTGCGATTAGTAGACGAAAGGACGTGCCTCTCCAATGGGAACCGAAAACATTTGTTCGCAAGGTCATAGGTCAACCGATTCCTCCACAGGAAAACACGTCTGATATATTCTACACGACACTGGTGACGGCTTGTGCGTCACATGACAGGAATATATTGTCGACCCACCTAACTTGTACACTTGGCGAATGGGTAAAAAGATTCTTCTACCTTGCCCGAATTAGGTTTTCTTGTTGATGTGATAATCACTCCCAAAAAAGTGATGAAAACATAAGAGTTTGTCACATAAACTGCAACAAATGAATGCAACAGTTCCATAGTCGCACAGTTTTCGCTGTGCTCTGTCAAAACATATGTTTTTTACGTTTTCAAATGTTTCCGTGTGTAGACCGTCAAATCCTGCATATGTCCAAGCAAATCTGAACATGTCCTTAAATTTTGGAGAGCGAAGTTGATTATGTGTGAGTGCCTGAACTTTGATAATTGCCTGAAAATAAAAAAATTCAGTCGAGGGAAGACCTCTTGCTCCGCAGCTGCTCACGCTAACCACGGGACCACGGCGCCCCTTAGCACATACTCTCCTTGTTGTTGCCTATCTTGCGCATGGACTACTCAGTTTGCATATTTTGTTTATTTTCTTCATAGTTCCACACAACTTCTTCCTGTTTTCTCGATTGATCTGTGTTCAGTTTTTCAAGGCCTATCCACTGTGCCAACTTATAACTAAATCTGAGGGGGATGCGATGGGGAGGTTCCCTTGAAAGCACTATGGGACTTATCATCTGAGGTGATCAGTCCCCTAGAACTTAGAACTACTGAAACCTAAATAATCTAAGGACATCACACACATCCATGCCCGAGGCAGGATTCCAATCTGTGACCGTAGCAGTCGCGCGGTTCCGGACTGAAGCGCGTAGAGCCGCTCGCTCCCAGCGGTCGGCTCACCACGGACAGCGCAGCGGCCGACGGGTTTCACTTAACGACCGAAAGCAGCGGCGTTGGCGTAGAGTTTTCAGAGCTAACAGACAAGCAGAAATCAATGTGGGGCGTACGACGGAGGTATCCGTTAGGAGAGTGCGGCGAATCGTAGCGTTAATGGGCTATGGCAGCAGGCGACAGACCCGAGTGCCTTTGTTAACAGCACGACATCGCCTGCAGCGTCGCTCCTGCGCTTGTGAGTACATCCGTTGGTCACTGCATAATTGGAAAACCGTGGGCTGGACGTTCCAGTCCCGATTTCAGCTGTTAAGAACTGATGATAGGGTGCGAGTGTGCCGCAGGCCCCACGACGCCTTCGACCCAAGTTGTCAACAAGGCACTGTGCAGGCTCCATAATGGTGAGCACGAGGTCCTCTGGTCCAACTGAACCGATCATTGCCTGGAAATGCTTATGATCAGCTACTTCGAGAGCATTTGCAGCCATTCATGGACTTCATGTTCCCAAACAACAATGCACTTTTTATGGATGACAATGAGCCATATTTTCCAGCCATAATTGAGGTGTAACCGGCAGAACCGGTGTAACCAGCAGAATGTCGAATGCGAGCATGCAAACGTGCATGCATTGTGTTGAACAGCTGCCGGACGTCAGTTTGTGGGTTGGAGTTGGATGCCTGCTGCTCGTGGTCCGACAGTACAGGGAGACGATTAATGCTGGTTGTGCATGGCGCTTGAGTTGTCGCCCTATGATGGCCCAGATGTGTTCGATTGCAGAGAGACCTGGTGATCAAACAGGCCGAGACAACATGTCGATACTCTGTAGAGCATGTTGGATTACAACGGCGGTGTGTTAGTGAGCGTTTTCCTGTTGGAAAACACGCCCTGAAATGATGTTCACGAACGGCAGCGCAACAGGTGGAATCACCAGACTGGCGTACAGGAGGAGGAGGAGGAGGAGGAGATTAGTGTTTAACGTCCCGTCGACAACGAGGTCATTAGAGACGGAGCGCAAGCTCGGGTGAGGGAAGGAAAAGCGGCCGTGCCCTTTCAAAGGAACCATCCCGGCATTTGCCTGAAGCGATTTAGGGGAATCACGGAAAACCTAAATCAGGAAGGCCGGAGACGGGATTGAACCGTCGTCCTCCCGAATGGACTGGCGTACAAATTCAGTCAGGGCACGTGGGACAACCACGAGTGTGCTCCTGCTATTGTACCAAATCGACTCCAGACCGTAGATCCGGGTGAAGGTCCAGTGTGAATAGTACGCAGACGGACTGGTTGCAGTCCTCAACTGGCCTCCTTCATCTACATCTACATCTACATCTACATCTACATGGATACTCTGCAAATCACATTTAAGTGCCTGGCAGAGGGTTCATCGAACCACCTTCACAATTCTCTATTACTCCAATCTCGTATAGCGCGTGGGAGGAATGAACACATATATTTTTCCGGACGAGCTCTGATTTCCATTATTTTATCGTGGTGATCGTTCCGCCCTATGTAGGTCGCTGTCAACAAAATATTTTCGCATTCGGAGAAGAAAGTTGGTGATTGGAATTTCGTGAGAAGATTCCGTCGCAACGAAAAACGCCTTTCTTTTAATGATGTCCAGCCCAAATCCTGTAACATTTCTGTGACACTCTCTCTCATATTTCGTGATAATACAAAACGTGCTGCCTTTCTTTGAACTTTTTCGATATACTCCGTCAGTCCTATCTGGTAAGGATCCCACTCCGCGAAGCAGTATTCTAAAAGAGGACGGACAAGCGTAGTGTAGGCAGCCTCCTTAGTAGATCTGTTACATTTTCTAAGTGTCCTGCCAATAAAATGCAGTCTTTGGTTAGCCTTCCCCACAACATTTTCTGTGTGTTCCTTCCAATTTAAGTTATTCGTAATGGTAATATTTAGTTGAATTTACGGCTTTTAGATTAGACTGATTCATCGTGTAACCGAAGTTTAACGGATTCCTTTTAGAACTCATGTGGATGACCTCGCACTTTTCGTTGTTTAGGGTCAACTGCCTCTTTTCGCACCATTCAGATATTTTTTCTAAATCGTTTTGCAGTTTGTTTTGGTCTTCTGATGACTGTATTAGTCGATAAACGACAGCGTCATCTGCAAACAGCCGAAGACGGCTGCTCAGATTGTCTGCAAAATCGTTAATATAGATAAGGAACAGCAAAGGGACCATAACACTACCTTGGGGAACGCCTGAAATCGCTTCTGTTTTACTCGACGACATTCCGTCAATTACTACGAACTGTGACCTCTCTGACAGGGCCGGCCGGAGTGGGCGAGCGGTTCTAGGCGCTTCAGTCTGGAACCGCGCGACCGCTACGGTCGCAGGTTCGAATCCTGCCTCGGGCACGGATGTGTGTGGTGTCCTTAGGTTAGTTAGGTTTAAGTAGTTCTAAGTTCTAGGGCACTGATGACCTCAGATGTTAAGTCCCATAGTGCTCAGAGCCATTTGAACCATTTTTTTCTCTGACAGGAAATCGCAAATACAGTCAAATAAGTGAGACGATATTCCATAAGCACGCAATTTTACCACGAGCCGCTTGTGTGGTACAGTGTCAAAAGCCTTCCGGAAATCCAGGTATACGGAATCGATCTGAAATCCCTTGTCAATAGCACTCAGAACTTTATGTGAATAAAGAGCCAGTTGTGTCTCACAGGAACGATGTTTCCTAAACCCATGTTGACTGTGTGTCAATATACCGTTTTCTTCGAGGTAATTCATGATGTTCGAACACAATATATGTTCCAGAATCCTGCTGCATATCGGTGTTAACGATATGGGCCTGTAATTTAGTGGATTACTGCTACTACCTTTCTTGAATAATGATGTGATCTGTGCAACTTTCAAGTCTTTGGGTACGGATCCTTCGTCGAGCGAACGGTTGCATATGATTGTTAAGTATGGAGCTAATGCATCAGCATACTGCGAAAGGAACCTAATTGGTATACAGTCTGGACCAGAAGACTTGCTTTTATTACAAGTGATTTGAGTTGCTTCACTACTCCGAGGATATTTACTTCTACGTTACTCATGTTGGCAACTGTCCTTGTAATCAGCACACGGCTGTCACCGGCTCCGAGGCAGAACCAGCTTTCATCAGAAAACACAACGGACGTCCACCTAGCCCTGCAGTGAGCTCTCGCTTGACACCACTGAAGTCGCAAATGGAAGTGATTTGGGGCCAGTGCAGTGCGCGCTAGAAGGTATCTGGCTCGAAGTTGTCCTTGAAGTAACCGACTTGCAACAGTTCGTTGTGCCACTGTGGTTCCAACTGCTACTCACATTGCTGCTGCAGGTGCAGTACGATGCGCCAAAGCCATATACCGTACACCAGGGCTTCCCAACCTTTTTAGCTGGCGGACCCCTTCTTCAGTCGAAAATCCACGGCGGACCCCTAGTCAGTCAAGAGCACAATAACTTAACATTTCAGAGCGAAACCCTTGGGAACTGAAAGCTTCTTAATGCAAGTGCCATGTTCCCAATGACTCCCCTTCCCCTCCCCTCTCCCCCTCCCCCAGAAGTACAATAATCTTTGGTTTAGAGATGAATGAAAACAACTTGAAATTAACGATCCAATTTGAATTCCTACTGTATTCAGACACTTACTAGTGGATTTACTCCCTTGTTCAACACACCATAGTCTGATTAAAATTACTTGCTAATTGAAATTTCACACGATGGAGCTGTCTTCCTCCAAGAGCAATCAACGTCACATCCAAACTGTTCGCTGTTGACAGCTACCGCTTATGGTCTGTTCACTTCGGCTACTGTTGTGTAAGGAGCATGTATATTTCGTAACAGTCGTGTGTGTGTGTGTGTGTGTGTGTGTGTGTGTGTATGGTTTTTCGTGAAATCCGAAGAAAAATGTTCAAATGTATGTAAAGTCTTCCTTTGGTCGTCCTCCCTCCTCATTCATTTCAACTGGAAACTTCCCTTGTTGTGAAGACGATGGAGAATCTGCACCCTTCTTCAATGATCCTGACTTCAGCCACCGATCCATGTTAGAAGTAATAAACTGGTCAAAAATCGACTTATGAAATAGGTAGTGCACTGACAAAGCAAGTTTAATATTTAATGATGCCTGGGGCCGCATACGTGCCAGCGAGCGCTGTGATTGGTCGACAAAGCTCGCTCCGCGCATGCATAAAAGGTCTCAGCGCCGGCGTGAGCCGGCGCACAAACAACCCCCGTATTGTTGCGAAGCAGTCGATCAGAGAAGCCGCATTCTCCGGCACTAAACTGTGTATGCGTTCTCACTTAGGAACCGCAAAGGCTGCTTGGGGATACGACTTGAAGTAAAAGTACACATGTTTTTCACAAGAAAAAAAATGAGGAATTTGATTTTCACATTTTTATTCAATAATTTCACTCATTATTTTACACGATTTGGTGAAAGATGGCCGCCGACCCCCTAGAAAGTGCCGGCGGACCCCTGAGGGGTCCGCGCACCACACGTTGGGAAGCCCTGCCGTACACGATGGTCTTCCTTCTCGGTAGGGTCAGGTGACCGTTCGGAGCCCGGTCTTCTTGCGACGGTACATTCCTGTGACCACTGCTACCAGCAATCATTTACAGCGGCTACATAACTGCCAAGTCTTCCTGCAGTGGCGCAGAAGGAACATCCAGCTTCTCGTAGCCCTACTACACGACCTCGTTCAAACTCAGTGAGCTGTTGATAATGGCGTCTTTTTCACCTTAAAGGCATTCTTGACTAACATCAACCCACTACGTCCGCTCTTGAACGGAACTGACGCTCACGGACCGTTACAGCGTGTACTCAAAGTAAACCTGATTTGCATCCTCACAGTACGCTAACAGCGCCGGTCTAATGCGAATGGAGCGAAATCAGACAATCTTTCGGAGGTAGATAAACAACTACCAACTTTCGTTTATGTCGCACAACTCCTTCTCGGTGTTGCGATTTTTTTATCCGACAGTGTAATTTATGTGATCTTCAAACCAGCAGAAACATTATTCTGTGGCT
This sequence comes from Schistocerca nitens, assembly GCF_023898315.1. Classification (NCBI taxonomy): domain Eukaryota; kingdom Metazoa; phylum Arthropoda; class Insecta; order Orthoptera; family Acrididae; genus Schistocerca; species Schistocerca nitens. The sequence goes on from NC_064622.1 coordinate 102,319,261, forward strand.
AGCCCAGTCCTTCAGACGTCTTCGTTTAGTCCCGCACAATGGGAAGGCCGCGCCCTGTGGAGCACAACGGAAATCCAGCTGCTGCAGCGTTGCGAAGCCGGCGCGCTATTCTCGGTGTGCTAAGAAGTCGCGGCCAGCAGCGCCGGCACTATTAATACGGACGTCGATGGCACGTCAAACTTCGCCTCCGCAGCGGTGGCCTGACTCTGTGTGTGTGTGTGTGTGTGTGTGTGTGTGTGTGTGTGTGTGTGTGTGTGTGTGTGTGTGTGTGCGCGCGCGCTGAAAGCAACAGGGCGTGAGAACAACTTGGCGTCTTTTGCCGCACCGTGTGCAACTGCAACAGCAAACACTACATACAGATTACGACGATCCGTAACAACTGAAAACGAATCTCCGATATCGCTAGATGATTGGACAGTCACCTGAGTCTAAATTGTTTGCTTATAGTATAGAATGTGGACGGGTAGCTTTTTTATAATGAGGAAGAATTCTGAAACTCAGCTGCCAGTGACACTTAAAAAATCAAACCCTGTTGTTCGATTTCTTTGCTTTTCGAGAGTCATACACTACTATACTTTCCGGTAGATGCATGCATTTACCAATATCGTTAACACAGAAAAGCTCCATCACGACAATATATGCCGTAAGTTCGCGACCGTCGTGTCAGCTACTATGTATAACTGTATCGCTGACCCTGTATTTTATTTCCCCACTGTGTTTCCTGCAACTTATCTTTACTTCGGTGCCGATACTGAATACAAAACGCACATATAACATTCAATAAGACAACGCAACATGCCGGCCGAAGTAGCCGCGGGGTTCTAGGCGCTTCAGTCTGGAACCGCGCGACCGCTACGGTCTCAGGTTCGAATCCTGCCTCGGGCATGGATGTGTGTGATGTCCTTAGGTTAGTTAGGTTTAAGTAGTTCTAAGTTCTATGGGACTGATGACCACAGATGTTAAGTCTCAGAACCATTTGAACCAATGAGCAAGAGCCTCCTCCTTCTGGAGAAGTAGTGATTTTCCAGCAGAAGGAGGTTCTTACTCATTGGTCTCAAGATGACCATAGTAGTGGTCGAAACCGGTCACCGTAATAAATAAATTTAGTAGTAAATATTTGTAACACATTGATCACTGTCACTCCCATAATGTATTCAAAAGTATTGGCAGAACACTTTAGAAGATGCAACACATCATTAAAGATACTGCGTACACTACGCTTGTCCGTCCTCTTTTGGAGTACTGCTGCGCGGTGTGGGACCCTTACCAGATGGGACTAAGGGAGTACATAGAGAATGTTCGAAGAAGATCAGCACGTTTTATATTATGAAGAAATATGGGAGAGAATGTCACGAACTTGATACAGGATATGGATTGGACATCATTAGAGCAAAGGCGTTTCTCGTTGTGGTGGGATCTTTTCACGAAATTTCAATCACCAACTAGAACAATATTCTACGGTACATCACACTGCTCAGTACTTCTTCATCGCAAAATTTAGTGCTCGCCTCTCATTTCCTCGCAGAAGCATCTTTGTGGGATTAGGCATTCAGAATGGAACGGGACACGATATAAGCTGTGTAAATAAGTTTACTGCCAAAGATTCAGTGCTTATCGAGAACTGTAAGCTGTCAATTTAGTATTTCCAGTGCTGAACGAATTCTATTTTTTTCCACCACTACAAATCAAACTGGCCAACCCCCAGCGGAAAGACATGTTCTACATGCACGTGCCGGCCACCACACTGGTATCGTCCCTGCATTTTAGTTTTAAGGAAATCACGGCCGCGTGCGAGTACGCTGTAACTTGTTGACCGCTATGAAGCAACGTCTTTACAATTTCTACGCTCCTGACCTCCTCCTCCGCCTAACCAACAATCTCATCGTCTTGCGATAAAATGGAAATGCGAAACTAACAAAGAACAAAAGAGAGTAACTTTTGTCTCGCTGTTGGGTCACCGGATTTGCAACGGGACTGCAATCTCGCCGCTGTACAAACATTTTCCTCCAGCCGTCCAGCCGCCGCGGCGAGAAAATTAGAAACTGCAGTTGCCTGGCACCCTCTTTATGAACGCCCAGAACCTCCGATCTGGTGCCTCGGACCGAGATCCCCCATTCACTCAAGCTCTGCCCACGCCGCCTTTAGTCTGCCCCCTATTGTTTCCCTGTGGCGTATTGTTCCCTGGAGTCCTTCGCGTTATGGTTCCGCTCCTGCTAGCGTACGATAGGCAGCAACTGGACGCATGAAGTGCGCTGCGAAAAGGAAATAGTTTAATGTCTGCTCGAGAAATAGGCTAATTCCGAGTCACATACTCAACCGCCAGTTACCAATTCTTTATGTACAGCTGTGATTAGTAACTTACAGTCGCTGCCGTGTATGCGTGTGACTTTTGGGTAAAACTGGCATGTCGATTTTGCTGTATTTTATTCAGCCTTTCCTGCTGTGTTTCTACATATGCAACGTCAGAACGGTAACTCCGTAACACATAAAATTATATATATAAAGTTGATCAACTTCGACAACTATGCATTCGTTCTGGCGAGACCACAGCTTTTCATTCTAACCGAGAAGTAGGTTTGGGGATTGTCGTTTTAGCCATCGTCAATTGTTAAGCGATGATCCCCAACCTTTTGTGCTCATTGTCATCAACCTTTGACGGTTCGCCATTTCGTGACAGAATGTTTTTTTAACCACTTACGGTCGCTTTAGCGAACGGCACGCGGGATGTCGACCGCGTTTTACTTTTTATCCGTCCTAGCAATATGGCGCAGGACATTTAATCCTTAGCTTGGGACCTCCGCTGTCTCCACGGCGTATTTTGTGGACCTTTGTTCTTAGCTGTCTTTCCTTCCATCGATTGCGCTTAACGTGTAGTCGCTTTTAACTTCTCTCTCGTATTAGTGTACTAAGGTTATGACGTAGGCGCTTATGACCTTAGTTGTTTTTGCGCCCTAAAACAAACCAAAACAAACTACAAAATACTCTTATGAGGACGATCGTAGCGTAGCAACTGCGTTACCTACTACTGTATAAACGTCTCCTTCCCTATTTGATTTTCATATTAAAGTCACAATAAGTAACTCCTGTTTAAAATAATAACCATAAAGGCTTCGCCTAAACTTAAAGAAAAGGTTCCCTTCGGAGCTTGGCAGGACATGACAATAATATTACGAAGGTAAGCGCTTCCTAATGTTCGGCAAAATTATATTTATTTGGTCACGAACCGGCTTTCGGCTTCTGAGGCCATCTACAGGTGACAACTGAAGGTCACAAACACAGATAAAAAGATAATGCGCGATGTACACAGATATTGTTTCTACAGAAGATACAAAAATAACTGTGTTTACAAAGGAAAATATTACATTTTTGCCACATAGAAATAATTTAATTAACTAAATATGGGTTAAACAAAAATTGTTATGGGGAGATACTGGAAATCAACAAACCCATGACACAGAATGTCAGCCTAGTATTAAATGATCGGACTCGATTTCCATTTTCCCCTTTCTTAAATTAAGTTTTCGTTACAAATACTAAATGCAAACTGCAAAGTCTTCACATTTTTCATCAATTGTTAAATGTTTCTCCATATAAAATAATTTTTATTGACCCCTATTTTAATTAATGTAATTATTTCAGTGTGACAAAAGTGTAATGTTTTCCTGTGTAAACAGTCATTTTTTTTATCAAAAGATGACCTGATGAAACTATTAGTGTCATAACTCAGTTTTTGCCTTAGACTTTCGTATTCAAATACGAGAGAGCACAGGAACTGACTTTGCGCGGGTAAGCGCAAAAAAAAAAAAAAAAAAAAAAAAACTTTGCGAATAGAAGACGATGAGTCGTTATGGGCGGCAAAGCTTCGGTAGTTGCAGTGGCTGGAAGCAAGATGCGTGTGTCTTCCGCGAATGTAATCTTAAGCCGTCGCCACACGGACCGTGCTGTCGAACGTCAACGTTGAGCGTGCCAAGTTCAACGTGCTGCTGAACGCTCAGCAACGATGCGACTTGTGCATACGGTACGTGGGCCCAAACGTGGTATACGCGATCGCAACGCACTCCTGCGGCAGTTGAGGGATGTTTCTAGTTCGTAAATCACACTGTGTACTCAAAGGGCGCGCGTAAAACTCCCACGTTAGCCCTATTAAAATGCACATTTCCTTCATCGTCCACGAAAAGGAAAGTACCATGTCCAATCAATAAGGGCACAGGCTTCTAAAAGTTCCATTACAAAAATTGCGGTACAAATTTGGAATACTTCTCCGCATAAGATAAACATTATTTCATCATTCCCACATTTTAGCAAAACCCCAATGTCAGTCTTACTTGACCACTGTTCCTACCCAGTAGCAGAATCTTTGCAACATGTGAATTACGAAGCGCAAAAGAAAAAGGAGGAAAATATCTTTATCCAAGTAGCGCAAGCTGTCCTGTAGATTAAGCCAATCGAACAAAGTCACCCCTCAAAAAACAAGGTGAGCTTATATTTACATAACATCAAATATTATCACATATACTTACATTAAACTAATAATAAAGTACCAGAACCTAATAAAAACGCGAATGTTAGGAAAAAAAACTTGGAAGTGTTAAGACGCCATCCACCGCCCCAACAAAAACTTATTACCGAACACAGACGCTACTCATTACGCTAAACCAACAACACGCTCATTGTTCTTAGCCATATTGTGTAACCCCTTGCTAAAAACGTTAATCGTAGATAACTGTTACTAATTGAAAATTAATTATAAAAAATTGTACCAAGAACAAGGTGTTTTGGGTGGATCTTCAGTATGTCGCTGCCTGCAAATAGCCTACTCTCATAATACGCAAGTTACAATAATTCTTTTGCCACGAATGTGATGTTTCTCATTATTTATTGGAACGAATAACACAACTAACAACGGTTTTTCCAGTGATTCTCAATTTGCTGGTGCTCAGAAACGGCATATATACATATAGGCTTTTAATGAATGCCAATATGGCGCCTCACAACTCTGTACAGAAAGGAGACGGCGTGCGTGTGACGTAGGTGGCGTTGTGCCATCTCATTGGTCAACGCTCAGACGCACGCCCAGATTATCTGACATGCCACGTATTGCTCTGCACGTTCGGAAAGACTCCAGAACGTGCTATTCCACGCTGTGACGTCAGAAACTCGGCATCCTCAACGTCCGGATGCACGGTCCGTGTGCCGACGGCTTTAGGCTGAGTTCACAGCGGTACCGACAACGTCGCCAGGGGTCGCCCGATAACATCGGCCGACAAGATGGTCGCAGTGCGTCCGATCTGCGTCAGTGTTTGATGGGACCGAGGAGGTTAGTTTAGGACGGGTCAGAATCTATACCATCAAGGAGGTTGGAATCCATTTTCACCTCCGTGGACGGAGTGGATGGCACGACGCATCTGCGCATGGCGTCGAGTACTGCCCTTGCCTTTTGCTCTTGAAATACACACAGAATGCATGTGAATGAGCTGTATCTGTCTTAAATGAACTTTTCGAGATCTGCCACTCTTTCCTGAGTTATTAGAATAACCAACCAAATTTTTCGTATATATGAGATGAAGAGAGAAACGTTCAATTAATTACTCGAGATGATTCGTGGTAAAACTGAAAAGCAAGATTACAAACAGAATGCACACTTCAAATAAATTCAGCAACATTCAGCATATGTATGGAAGAGAAACATAAATTTTAGAATAACATACTCTGAGCAACTAAAGCAATGAAAAGTAGAAACAGATACACCGTATTTGCATACCAACCAACAGGGTTATTACAAATGATTGAAGCGATTTCACAGCTCTACAATAACTTTATTATTTGAGATATTTTCACAATGCTTTGCACACACATACAAAAACTCAAAAAGTTTTTTTAGGCATTCACAAATGTTCGATATGTGCCCCTTTAGTGATTCGGCAGACATCAAGCCGATAATCAAGTTCCTCCCACACTCGGCGCAGCATGTCCCCATCAATGAGTTCGAAAGCATCGTTGATGCGAGCTCGCAGTTCTGGCACGTTTCTTGGTAGAGGAGGTTTAAACACTGAATCTTTCACATAACCCCACATAAAGAAATCGCATGGGGTTAAGTCGGGAGAGCGTGGAGGCCATGACATGAATTTCTGATCATGATCTCCACCACGACCGATCCATCGGTTTTCCAATCTCCTGTTTAAGAAATGCCGAACATCATGATGGAAGTGCGGTGGAGCACCATCCTGTTGAAAGATGAAGTCGGCGCTGTCGGTCTCCAGTTGTGGCATGAGCCAATTTTCCAGCATGTCCAGATACACGTGTCCTGTAACGTTTTTTTCGCAGAAGAAAAGGGGGCCGTAAACTTTAAACCGTGAGATTGCACAAAACACGTTAACTTTTGGTGAATCGCGAATTTGCTGCACGAATGCGTGAGGATTCTCTACCGCCCAGATTCGCACACTGTGTCTGTTCACTTCACCATTAAGAAAAAATGTTGCTCCATCACTGAAAACAAGTTTCGCACTGAACGCATCCTTTTCCATGAGCTGTTGCAACCGTGCCGAAAATTCAAAGCGTTTGACTTTGTCATCGGGTGTCAGGGCTTGTAGCAATTGTAAACGGTAAGGCTTCTGCTTCAGCCTTTTCCGTAAGATTTTCCAAACCGTCGGCTGTGGTACGTTTAGCTCCCTGCTTGCTTTATTCGTCGACTTCCGCGGGCTACGCGTGAAACTTGCCCGCACGCGTTCAACCGTTTCTTCGCTCACTGCAGGCCGACCCGTTGATTTCCCCTTACAGAGGCATCCAGAAGCTTTAAACTGCGCATACCATCGCCGAATGAAGTTAGCAGTTGGCGGATCTTTGTTGAACTTCTTCCTGAAGTGTCGTTGCACTGTTATGACTGACTGATGTGAGTGCATTTCAAGCACGACATACGCTTTCTCGGCTCCTGTCGCCATTTTGTCTCACTGCGCTCTCGAGCGATCTGGCGGCAGATACCTGAAGTGCGGCTTCAGCCGAACAAAACTTTATGAGTTTGTCTACGTATCTGTAGTTTGTCGTGACCATATGTCAATGAATGGAGCTACAGTGAATTTATGAAATGGCTTCAATCATTTGTAATAGCCCATAACAGAATCACCAACTTACTGGTATAATAATACACTGATGTGACAAAAGTCATGTGATACCTCCTAACATCGTGTCGGATCTCGTTTCGCCGGGCATAGTGCAGCAACTCGACGTGACATGGACTCAACAACTCGTTGGAAGTCCCCTGCAGAAATATTGAGCCATGCTTCCTCATAGCCGTCCATAACTGCAAAAAATTTGCCAATGCAGGACTTAGTGCACGAACGAACCTCTCGATTACGTCCCATAAATGTCCGGTGGGGTTCATGTCCGGCGATCTGGGTGGCCAAACCATTCGCTCGAACTGCCCAGAATGTTCTTCAAACCAGTCGCGAACAACTGTGGACGGGTGACATCGGGCATTGTCATTCACAAAATTTCCATCGTTGTTTGGAAACATGAGGTTCATGAATAGCTGCAAATGATCTCCAGGTAGCCGAACATAACCATTTCCAGCAATGATCGGTTCATCTGGACCATAGGACCCAGTACATTCCATGCGAACACAGCAAACTCCACCAGCTTGCACAGTACCTTGTTGACAACTTGGGTCCATGGCTCCGAGCGGCCTGCGCCACGTTCGAACCTACCATCAGCTCTTACCAACTGACACGGGGATTCATCTGACCAGGCCACGCTTTTCCATTCGTTTAGGGTCCAACCAGTGTGGTCACGAGCCCGAGAGAGGCGCTGCAAGACATGTGCTGTGAGCAAGGACACTCGCGTCGGTCGTCTGCCGCAATAACTCATTAACGCCAGATTTCAGTGCACTGTCGTAACGGATACGTTCGTCCTATGTCCCACATTGATTTAAGCGCTTATTTCACGCAATGTTGCTTGTCTGTCAGCACTGACAACTCCACGCAAACGCCATTGCTCGCAGTCAGTAAGTGAATGCCATCGGCCAGTGCGTTGTCCGTGGTGAGAGGTAATCCCTGAATTTGGTATTCTCGCCACAATCTTGACACTGTGGATGTCGGAATACCGAGTTTCCAGACAATTTCAGGAATGGAATGTCCGATGCGCCTAGCTCCAACTACCATTCTGCGTTCAAAATCTGTTAATGCGCGTCGTGTGGCCATATTCAACTCGGAAACGTTTTCACACGAATCACCGGAGTACAATCGACAGTTCTGCCAACGCACTGCCTTTTTATCCCTTGTGTACGCGATACTACCGCCATCTGTATATGCGCACATCTTTATCCCATGACTTCCGTCACCGCGGTGTAATTCGTAGTCAGCTAATGCACACGTACTGCAACCCAAAAACGATCCACTATGTAACTTTAAGCATGAAAATAGACATATACCACATTTCACAGTTGAACAGACAACTTTTTGAGGTTATATTGTAGACCTAAAATTTCTGCCTGTATCGCAGATGACATGATGCGTACCATACAGACCTGAGGCTGAAATGGTTAGACAGCCACAGAACAAGCATGTTGTGATATTACGTAATGTTCAGTAAATTTGCATCAAATTTTTAAGTTGTTCGAAACTTGTGGTTTCCATTAAAGTAGCTATCTCAGACCGCAAATTCCGAGACGTATTTATCTTGTCTTTCTCATCCTCTGGATGCCACAAACTCCGTCTTTCTTGTATTAACCTAAAATATTTCTCATAATCCATATTTTGCGTTTGGGACCGTCCGCCGATTCGTCCGAAGAAAAAAACGAGCTGATTTGAATTCCACCGCTAGTCGTCCGAAGTCTGTACACATTCGCGTGTTGAGGTCGGTTGCACCGACAGCAACGCACGTACTGGCGTACTGATTTGAAAAGATCGGCCGTCTTCTGAAGACGTCTCGGCCGTAGGCGGGGTGCCCCGATGCCGGCGCCGCTGTGACTGCAGCCTTATACAAGCGACAACCGACCGGCAAACTCGGCGTGTGTAGGCGTTTCGGCCAACCGACCGACCAGTTTTTCTTACGGACGCTAGGCTGGGTACGACCACCCGACAGCCAACCCCCCCCCCCCCCCCCTTCAAACAGACAAATTGTGTCGTGTGTAGCGCCGCTGTGCCAACCGCCCGACGAAAATGTTTCGGCACTGCGGCACTGTAATCGCAGAGTAAAATCGGTCGGGACATGAAACTGGTCGATCGGTCGGTTGGACGGGCTGTTGGTGGGTGTGCTGGGCGCTTTAGAGTACGTTGATTGTTCTAGGTTTTCACGTACGTAGAGCTTTCGTGATAAGAAACGCACGCGTAATGACTGTGTCGAAGGAGAACCCCCGTAATAGATGTACTAACCGATACTTCGATACATTGATGAAGTCGGAAAATAGTCCCAGGAGTTTATTAACCCCTCAGGTTCTAACTATTTATTTTAATAACAAAGTAAAGCAGGAAATGGAGGGAAAACCTAATGAGATGATTTCCTCAATTTATGTATATTACACCATCAATTTGCATAACTAAGACTGTCTAGCGCAACCTAGGATGAGGACCCATACCGACTATAGGCAATGAAAACCTCGTAACTCCATCTGCCACTGAAAACTCGTAATTCCAGTAACCAGTAACTCGATAATCAAAGAGAGATTTGGAAGTGCATGGATTTCTCGAATCTGTCAATAACTAGCCTCCTACTATTCCGTTACACATGTAGCAACTATCTGTATCACTTTACGTTATTTTTTAAGAAACCGTTATTGCTTCACCACAATTTAACAAAATGGAGATGCGTGATTTTCATTGCTCATCATCGATACGTGCCGGTCGCTGTGGCCGAGCGGTTCCAGGCGCTTCAGTCCAGAACCGCGCTGCTGCTACGGTCGCAAGTTCGAATCCTTCGTCGAGCATGGATGTGTGTGATGTCCTTAGGGTAGTTAGGTTTAAGTAGTTCTAAGTGTAGGGGACTGATGACCTCAGATGTTAAGTCACACAGTGCTTAGAGCCATCAATACGTAGAGTCCTGCGGGGTGCTTGCTAAGGCATTGATGCGCTCTTCACTGCCGAGTCGTGTCTTGACCTTCTCATAGGCTGGTCGCGTACTTGAAGGCGCGGTGAAACACAGTACTTTCCGAAGGGCTATGCAATAAAGAATGGTCAGGATTTTTTTTACGCTTATAATTCCTCGCAGTAAAATTTATACTTATGACACTCAGTTAGCTTCATGTGTAACAAACACGCCGTACTAGTTTCATTGTTAGCACTCCTGATTTCCACGTGTGAGAGGCGAGTAAGCTCAGACATATTCAGTGTGGGCTGCCCCAGCAATCGAGGTAAAATAAAATAAATGTCGTGTGACTAGGGCCTCCCGTCGGGTAGACCGTTCGCCGGGTGCAAGTCTTTCGATTTTACGCCACTTCGGTGACTTGCGCGACGATGGGGATGAAAATGATGATGATTAGGACAACACAACACCCAGTCCTTGAGCGGAGAAAATCTCCGACCCAGTCCGAACCCGGGCCCTTAGGACTGACATGCCGCGCGGGATCAGCCGAGCGGTCTCAGGCGCTGCAGTCATGGACTGTGCGGCTGGTCCCGGCGGAGGTTCGAGTCCTCCCTCGGGCATGGGTGTGTGTGTTTCTCCTTAGGATAATTTACGTTAAGTAGTGTGTAAGCTTAGGGACTGATGACCTTAGCAGTTCAGTCCCATAAGATTTAATACACATTTGAACATTTTTTTTACGACTGACATTCTGTCGCGCTGACCGCTCAGCTACCGGGGGCGGACAGCAATCGAGGTGACACGCAATGACAAACATGCGGCTTTGAAATTCTGCTTCCGTCTCCTCAGATATTCAGCTGAGGCAAAAACACTGTTACAGGAGCCTCTGGAGAGTCTGCTCTTCCTTACGCCACAACTCGCAGATGGTTTAAACTGTTTAGAGAGAGGAGACAATCAGTTTCGAAGGAAGCTGGACCCGGCGCTACACCCTACTGCTCGTACGAAAAAAAACCTGAACATCGCACCTGTCACTGTGCGATAGAATTGACAAACAGCCATGCGAACATTTCATTAAATACTGGATATTTCATTGGGGGTCATCCACACACTATAGACAGTGAATTTTTACACTTGGGACATGTTCGTGCGCGGTGAGTTCCAAGAGTGCTAATTCCCGAACAAAAGGGCATTCGCGTGCAAGTCTGCATGCAACTGAAGTTCACGATACAGGGAGATCCGGAGTTTCTTTCAAGGGCAGTCACTGCTCACTGAACATGGCTACATCACTTTGATCCTGAGAGGAGAGCAAATTGCAAAGCTCAATGTGGAAATATCCATCATCAATCTCCAAAAAAGCAAAAGTCGTCGTTTCTGACTTTTTCGTTTTCATGGAATGATTTATCACTAAGTTGTACTTGCACCCGATCAATATCTAGACAGTACTACAGGGATGTCCTGAAAACTTCGGAATCCGATATCTGGCGGAAAAGACAACATATCCGCGAAACAGGCTGGGTGTTGCACCACGATAATGTTGTTACTGAATATCTAGCAAAAATCAATGTGAAGCTCATCCCTCACCCTCCGTATAGTCTGGATTGAGCCTCGTGTGACTTTTTCTATTTCCTAATCTGAAGAAACACCTCCGGGGAAGGCATTTGCCATCAGCAGACGCAGCAGTGAAGCCTGGATGGCGATTCTGAAGCACCTTACAAAAAGTGGTTTCCAGCAAATCTCTGCAGACTGGCAGAAACGCTGGGACGAATGCACCGCATACAAGGTAGACTATTTTGAGAAGGACTTTCAAAGTTACGCGGATGAGTCAAGGTACACTGGCAAAAAAAAAAAAGTCATTCTTTACTCAATAGGTCTCGAACTACCGCTCTTTAGACACTTTTCCAGGAGTCCGAAAGAATATTAGGGTAGAAGCAGGTTGTTATTTCGCACAAATTGCACGAAAAAAGCGCCTAATGTAGAAAGTGACTTTCGTCCGTGTGTGAAAGTATTATTTCTGATTATCAAGATATCAAGGGCACGACAGCTTCGCGTTCTAAACTCAAAACGCTGCTACATGTCGTCTTGCTGCGCGCTGGCTGGAATTTCTGGTGTGACTTAATTTTTAGATCATGCAGATGGCCGACAGTTGGCGTGGTAGAAGTATTACGTCCCGATTCTTTGTCCAGTTTTATAATCTTTAGGCGAGCAAACGTTTCTTTTACAGGCTTTTGTTTAAACACCCGTGTGCGGTGCCGTTACTCTGTACTATTCTCCAGTTTTATACCTTCAAAATTCAAATATCTTGCGCAATAAATTACATTCTCCCATCAACCACTTAACGTGTGTATAGTTCATTTCGTTACTGAGTACCTGCTTCACTACAAATTCTACGATAAACATTACTGAGAGGCATATCAATGGCGCCCAAGGGAAGGCGTCCACCATATACTGTATCAACGTCTTCGCGTGTTCTCACAAAATTCTCGTGGCAGACATGACTTGTAATTATCAGTATCTCGTAGTGTGTAACTCAGATTCAGAGAGGACAGAAGTGCCTCTAAATTACAGTGGTCGTTCATTGCAGTTTCAACTTTATTATTATTTAGTGGTTAACGACTTGCTTCCCAGGACACTCTTTCATTAAGCTTCTTTCACGATAATTACAGCGTGTACTAGCGAGGGTGGAACAGCACGACTATCCTTGAGTGCCGACTCAAAGAGACACTAAAATGTGAGGTTTTGAGGCGCTTTCGGAACTTACAAGCAGCAGAAATTACGTTGGCACACTGCCTAGCCTGGGTAACGAGTAGGATGGCACCCATACACACAAAAAACTGGACAGTGACATTCATAAGATAATTATTCTTATACATTCAGGTCCGATTCAATTTTCTCATTATGAGAGTAACGAAGAGCGACCTGTTTTAATTATTAAAAATCATTCAAAAGCCAAGATCGCACAAAATATTTTTGTAAATTCTAGACAACAGCTTTCAACAGTCATAGCTGTCATCTTCAGGTCTATAAGATGAAATAAGTGTCGTTTGATATAAAAGATTTCTTTCATAATAGCAACCAAAATTTTTATATCAAATGAGACATTCCATGTACTGCATTTTCTTAAGACCTGAAGATGACACCTAAGACTGCTGAAACCGGTTGTCTAGAATAAAAAATATTTTGTGCGATCTTGGCTTTTGAACGGTTTTTAACTTCCTGCTTTGGTATTACTGTAAACGATTATAGCGCCAGTAAGAAGAAATTAATATTTTTAACATCTCACCAAGTCTGATAGCTTCCACCATAACTTTTACCTTTAATGGAAAGAAGTTTGTTATCTTCAAGCCAATGTTACGGAAGATTAATAAATGGCAAAAACAAGATGGAAGGAAACGCAACCAGACACTGAAGCTCAGAAGTCTGGAATGCTGTCCTGCCTAGACTGCTCTTCCTTCTGGGTCAGTCTCTCTTGTTTCTCATTCACGTGCTACTTTGAAAGATCCAACGATTTTCAAGAAGCAAGACATACGAATGTCTCCCCGCCATCCCAAGCGATAGGGAAAGATGCAGACGACGACGTGACGGAAGGTCGGTGCATGGCGTCATAAAACATCAGGAGCAACGTGGAGGTAAGGTTGGAACCCTGGAACCTTAAATGCCCCGTCAACTACGAGGTTAGCAGAGGCGAAAGATATGTGGGAGTAACAATGTGTAGCATTATGAAGTGGAACGACCAGATAGGCCCAATTGTAGATAAGCAAAAAGCACCATTCATTGAAAGAATACTGTGAAACTGCAATTCGTTTACGAAAGAAATAACGTGCGAAGCACTTGTACCGCCCTTTCCTAAATACTGCTGAGGTATGGGCGACCCGTATCGAGTCCCCAGCGGTTAAAGGCGCTTCAGTCTGGAACCGCGTGACCGCTACGGTCGCAGGTTCGAACCCTGCCTCGGGCATGGATGTGTGTGATGTCCTTAGGTTAGTTAGGTTTAAGTAGTTCTAAGTTCTAGGGGACTGATGACCTTAGAAGTTAAGTCCCATAGTGCTCAGAGCCATTTGAACCATTTGAGCCGTATCGAGTCGGCCTAAGAGGAGCACGGAGCACTGTACAGGCTTGTCCGCTCGGTGGAATCGTCTAACAGAAATGCTGACAAATCTCGAACGGCGAACACTCGAACCAAGAAACAAAACATCTCGAGAGAACATTCACTGAAAAAAAGAAGGAAAAAAATCAATGACCACCTTTTAGAGCAGAAAGTTTAAATATTCTTCAGCCTCCTACGAATCTAAAATGGTTCAAATGGCTCTGAGCACTATGGGACTCAACTGCTGAGGTCATTAGTCCCCTAGAACTTAGAACTAGTTAAACCTAACTAACCTAAGGACATCACAAACATCCATGCCCGAGGCAGGATTCGAACCTGCGACCGTAGCGGTCTTGCGGTTCCAGACTGCAGCGCCTTTAACCGCACGGCCACTTCGGCCGGCCTACGAATCTACACTGCATGGCCGAAAAGGTAAAGCAAGCAGATGGCGAGCAGCGAACGAATTGAAATTTTACTGGTCGGGAAGGTATGTGAGGTCATAGCAGTGATTACAAAATCGAGTCAAATTTAAAACCCTATCCATATGACGTCTGCATGGATGCATGCACTGATTCGGTTGCGAACAGCGCCATAAAGCCGTCGTATCGTCTCCCGAGACAACTGTTCTAGCGGCTCCTTTATATCCCGGATACTGGCACGGGGACGCATTTGACATCCGAGCTGGTCCGAAACGTTTGTGACGTGACCTCCTGCGGTGCTCTTGCTTTCGCGAAGTTTTCTCTGTCTACACCAGATACCAGTTCTTCCCAATCTTTTTTAGACCATTACCTCTGAGTGACCCCCCCCCCTCTAACAATCGTGTACCGCAAGTCTCTAGAGGAGCGGAAGGTTCCAAATGATTGGAAAAGAGCACAGGTAGTCCCAGTCTTCAAGAAGGGTCGTCGAGCAGATGCGCAAAACTATAGACCTATATCTCAGACATCGATCTGTTGTAGAATTTTAGAACATGTTTTTTGCTCGAGTATCATGTCGTTTTTGGAAACCTAGAATCTACTCTGTAGGAATCAACATGGATTCCGGAAACAGCGATCGTGTGAGACCCAACTCGCTTTATTTGTTCATGAGACCCAGAAAATATTAGATACAGGCTCCCAGGTAGATGCTATTTTCCTTGACTTCCGGAAGGCGTTCGATACAGTTCCGCACTGTCGCCTGATAAACAAAGTAAGAGCCTACGGATTATCAGACCAGCTGCGTGGCTGGATTGAAGAATTTTTAGCAAACAGAACACAGCATGTTGTTATCAATGGAGAGACGTCTACAGACGTTAAAGTAACCTCTGGCGTGCCACAGGTGAGTGTTATGGGACCATTGCTTTTCACAATATATATATATAAATGACCTAGTAGATAGTGTCGGAAGTTCCATGCGGCTTTTCGCGGATGATGCCGTAGTATACAGAGAAGTTGCAGCATTAGAAAATTGTAGCGAAATGCAGGAAGATCTGCAGCGGATAGGCACTTCGTGCAGGGAGTGGCAACTGGCCCTTAACATAGACAAATGTAATGTAGTGTGAATACATAGAAAGAAGGATCCTTTATTGTATGATTACATGATAGCGGAACAAACACTGGTAGCAGTTACTTCTGTAAAATATCTGGGAGTATGCGTACGGAACTATTTGAAGTGGAATGATCATATAAAATTAATTGTTGGTAAGGCGGGTACCAGGTTGAGATTCATTGGGAGAGTGCTTAGAAAATGTAGTCCATCAACAAAGGAGGTGGCTTACAAAACACTCGTTCGACCTATACTTGAGTATTGCTCATCAGTGTGGGATCCGTACCAGATCGGGTTGACGGAGGAGATAGAGAAGATCCAAAGAAGAGCGGCGCGTTTCGTCACAGGGTTATTTGGCAACCGTGATAGCGTTATGGAGATGTTTAATAAACTCAAGTGGCAGACTCTGCAAGAGAGGCGCTCTGCATCGCGGTGTAGCTTGCTCGCCAGGTTTCGAGAGGGTGCCTTTCTGGATGAGGTATCGAATATATTGCTTCTCCCTATTTATACCTCCCGAGGAGATCACGAATGTAAAATTAGAGAGATTCGAGCGCGCACGGAGGCTTTCAGACAGTCGTTCTTCCCGCGAACCATACGCGACTGGAACAGAAAAGGGAGGTAATGACAGTGGCACGTAAAGTGCCCTCCGCCACACACCTTTGGGTGGCTTGCGGAGTATAAATGTACATGTAGATGTAGATGAATTAGACATTAGCTACTACCCCTGCCCTCCCACATCATCACCGACTTTAGCACCCAACTGAACTGCAGAATGAAATACTTTTCTTGGAACCCTTAGTGTGTGTGTGTGTGTGTGTGTGTGTGTGTGTGGGCGTCTTAGAATTAATGATGAAGGCATCCGTGGTGAACTGCAAGTGCTACTCACAATTCCTCCTCAGATAAGAAAGTCAATTATCCACAGTGAGAGTGGACCCTTGTCACAAAACATACTTCCCCTGCATTACTCCTCTCCATTGCAGCACTTGCGGGACCTGTGCACTGCAACCCCATTTAAGATCAACCAAGTTAAAATGTGTGCACTGTATTTACTGTTCGTAAATCACTTGATTGCTGCATTCCTTATTTCTGAACTGGTAGAAATTGGAAGACTTCAGGCTGTTAATGCTTTGTGTCTGCCCACAGCCACTAATACTAATACTAATAGTAGTAGTAGTAGTAGTAGTAGTAGTAGTAGTAGGGGGAGGAGGAGGAGTACTAATAACAGTTTAATAATAATAATAATAATAATTGGTTGATTTGGGGGAGGGGAACGGACAGCGAGGTCATCTGTCCAGTCAGATTAGGAAAGGATGGGAAAGGAACCCTCTCGGCATTTGCCTGGAGTGATTTAAGGAAATCACGGAAAACGTAAATCAGGATGTTAGTCCTCCCGAATGCGAGTTCAAAAATGGCTCAAATGGCTCTGAGAACTATGGGACTTAACATCTGAGGTCATCAGTCCCCTAGAACTTTGAACTACTTAAACCTAAATAACCTAAGCACATCACACACATCCATGCCCGAGGCAGGATTCGAACCTGCGACCACAGCAGTCACTCGGTTCCAGACTGAAGCGCCTAGAACCACTCGGCCACCGCGGCCGGCCCGCATGCGAGTCCAGTGACCTAACCACTGTGCCACCTCGCTCGGTGAATAATAATAATAATAATAATAATAATAATAATAATAATAATAATATTGTGCAGCACTATAGTAGCCCTTACGTAGTTACTCGGAAGGACGACGGTTCAATCCCGCGCCCGGCCATCCTGATTTAGGTCTTCCGTGATTTCCCTAAATCGCTCCAGGCAAATGCCGGGATGGTTCCTTTCAAAGGGCACGGCCGACTTCCTTCCCCGTCCTTCCCTAATCCGATGAGACCGATGACCCCGCTGTCTGGTCTCCTTCCCCAAAACAACCAACCAACCAACCACCCTTACGTAGTTACTACTGTGTCGTGCTGTCAATTAATTCATTTATCTGTTTCGAAGCGGGTAACGAAGCAATGTCTGGACTACTGCAGTTGCTACAGGGTGACAAGTATTGAATTATGTTAAAAAGAAACGTAAATTAGTTACAAACTACAGAGTGCACACTCTTTATTCAACATGTAAACGGCACCACAGATATTCGGATTTAGGTTATGACATGTTCGATATGCCTGCCATCACTGGCGTTGATGTGGCGCAGACGAACAGCGAAATTCTGCATGCCCGCTGAAGTGTCGGAACATCGATGCTGTCGATGACCTCCTGAAAGGCTATTTTCAGCTCAGCAGTGGTTTTCCGGTTATTACTCTACCCTTGTCTTTAATATAGCCCCACAAAAATAAGTCGCATGTGTTCAGATGGCGGCCAATAGAAGCCTAAGCAAGTGGCCTCTGGATATTCCAGAACCAGAATGCGATCCCCAAAGTGCTCCTCGAGGACATGAAACACTCTCCCGCTTCGATGGGGTCGAGCTCCGTCTTGCATGAACCACATCTTGTCGAAATCAGGGTCACTTTGGATAATGGGGACGAAATCATCTTCCAGAACCTTCACGTACAGTTCGGTAGTCACCATGCCATCAAGGAATATCGTACTGATTATTCCGTGACTGGAAACTGCACACCACGTAGGGTCACCCATTGAGGGTGACGAGATCTCGATCGCGAAAGACGGATTCTCAGTCGCCCAAATGTGGCAATTTAGGTTTTTGACGAACCCATCCAAATTAAAGTGAGTATGTGCATATGCATGCACATACTAATTCCTATCATGCTCCGTGGCCAACCGTACACTTTGAACGTCCTAGCGCAAATTGTTCACAAGCAATAACGATTTTTCAGAATGAGATTTTCACTCTGCAGCGGAGTGTGCGCTGATATGAAACTTCCTGGCACATTAAAACTTTGTGCCGAACCGAGACTCGAACTCGGGACCTCTGCCTTTCGCGGGTAAGTGCTCTACCATCTGAGCTACCCGAGCACGACTCACGACCCGTCCTCACATCTTCAATTCTGCCAGTACCTCGTCTCCTACCTTCCAAACTTCACAGAAGCTCTTCTGCGAACCTTGCAGAACTAGCACTCCTGGAAGAAAGGGTATTGCGCAGACATGGCTTAGCCACAGCCTGGGGGATGTTTCAGAATGAGATTTTCACTCTGCAGCGGAGTGTGCGCTAATATGAAACTTCCTGGCAGATTGCCGCCGCTGTGGCCGAGCGGTTCTAGGCGCTTCAGTCTGGAACCGTGCTGCTGCTAGGGTCGCAGGTTCGAATCCTGCCTCGGGCATGGATGTGTGTGTGATGTCCTTAGGTTAGTTAGGTTTAAGTAGTTCTAAGTCTAGGGGACTGATGACCTCAGATGTTAAGTCCCACAGTGCTTAGAGCCTTCCTGGCAGATTAAAACTGTGTGCCGGACCGAGACTCTAACTCGGGCCCTTTTATAACGATTTTATTCCATATAGTTAAATAACTGTTACCCCGTGTTATAGAGTAACCTATGCATGATGGGTTAGGCATGTTTAAACAGAAGTAGGGTATAGTAGTTATGCAAAGATGAAGAGGCTTGCACAGGATGTATCTGCATGGAAAGGCGCATCAGAGCAGTGTTTGGACTGAAAATCACAACATCGACAACAACAGGGGCATTTCATGGAAACCCTCTATTTTCCACTGCATGAACTCGCAGTTCTGTTAATATTTAGTAGAGTAGTTTTCATCTTCAACTAATCAAGTCCCACGGCTACGATAACAGAGTATCAGTTTAACATTAGCGTTGTGGCACATCTACCAGAGAGGATGGCGCGGAGTTGCAGGAGGCGCCCTCCGTATAAACCCAGCCGGCAGACAGCCCCCCCCCCCCCCCCATTTAATATCCGCACCTCGCGGACTCACTTTTACGAGCTTACGTCTGGCGCCAGTCCTGGCACGCACTGCTTACCCTCGCCAGCAATGTCGCGATCTTGATCCTCTTTTACAGCGTTCAGTGCCACGCGCAAGGTCGCGTATACTGTTGCCAGCTATATGCGTGCGTCTGGGGCGGAAACTTTCTTAATGTAACCGGCTGGCAAAACAAAGCTATAAAACATCGAGAACGGCCTTTCTTTCGCTAGCTCCAATAATAAAAGGCACACCCGCGCTTAGTCGCAGCTCTCCAAGTGACTGGTAATTCCTAGTCGGCAGAGATTGTCACTGAAGCATTACGTATCGCCCCTCCGCCCCCCCCCCCCCACCCATCCCCCACATCGACACTAAAGTGTCCAGCTGAACAACTTGAGTCAAGCTAGGAGACGGTTGTTGCACGTTCTGGATGTCCGTGAATATATGCGTCAGTAACTGCGTAATTTTACCTCACTGTTCATAGAAACATGACGCAAGCCATTCAATTTGCGCCTCATTTTCACTGTTTAACTTAGATAAAACAACTTTACGTCATATTAAAAGCTAAGGTGCTCATCGGATAACGAATGTGGGCGCTCCACGCTAGCTATGCTAACCACCACACCGCACACGCGACATTCTGAGATCTAACTTATCACTATCCTACATCTACATACGTACTCGCAAGCCACTATATGGTGCGTGGCGGAGGGTACTATGGTACTCTGTACCTCTACTAGTCGTTTCCTTTCCTATTCCACGCGCAAATAGAGGGCGGGAAAAACGACTGTGTGTATGCCTCCGCACGACCCCAATTTCTCTAATCTTACCTTCGTGGTCCTTACGAGAAATTTACGTTGGTGGCAGTAGTATCAAATGCTGGTTCTGTAAATTTTCTCAATAGTGTTTCTCAAAAAGAATGTCACTTTCCCTCCAGCGATTACCATTTGAGTTCCCGAAGTATCTCGGTAATACTTCCGTGATGTTAAAACCTACTGATCACAAATCTAGCAGCCCGCCTCTGGACAGCTTCAATGTCTTCCTTCACTCCGGCCTGGTGCGGATCCCAAGCAATCGAGTAGCCAAGAGTGGGTTGCACTAGTTATTGTATATGCGGCCTCCTTTACAGATGAACCACACTTTCCCAACATTCTCCCAATAAACCGAAGTCGACTATTCGCCTTCCGTACTAAAATCCTTACATGGTCATGCCATTCCATATTGTTTCGCAATGTTACGCCTAGATATTCAATCGACGTGACTGTCAAACAGCACACAAGTAATGCTGTACTGGAACATTATGGGTTTGTCCGCAGCTCGTGGTCGTGCGGTAGCGTTCTCGCTTCCCGCGCCCGGGTTCGGTTACCGGCGGGGTCAGGGATTTTCTCTGCCTCGTGATGACTGGGTGTTGTGTGATGTCCTTAGGTTAGTTAGGTTTAAGTAGTTCTAAGTTCTAGGGGACTGATGACCATAGATGTTAAGTCCCACAGTGCTCAGAGCCATTTGAACCATTATGGGTTTGTTTTTCGTATTCGCCCGCATTAACTTACACATTTCTAGGTATAGAGCTAGCTGCTATTCATCACACCAACTACAAAATTTGTCTAACTCCTCGTGTTTCCTCTTACAGTCACTCAACGACGAAATCTTCCCATACAGCACAGCATCATCAGCAAACAGCCGCCGGCTGGAGCTTACCCAGCCCGCCTGATCATTTACGTACCGGATGGGAAAAAAAAAGGGTTCAAATGGCTCTGAGCACTATGGGACTTAACATCTGTGGTCATCAGTCCCCTAGAACTTAGAACTACTTAAACCTAACTAAGCTAAGGACATCACACACATCCATGCCCGAGGCAGGATTCGAACCTGCGACCGGAGAGGTCACGCGGTTCCAGACTGAAGCGCCTAGACCGCACGGCCACACCGGCCGGCGGTGATCAAAAAGTCAGTATAAATTTGAAAACTGAATAAATCGCGGAATGATGTAGATAGGGAGGTACAAATTGACACACATGCTTGGAACGACTTGGGGCTTTATTAGAACCAAAAAGTTACAAAAGTTCAAAAAATGTCTGACAGATGGCGCTTGATCTGATCAGAATAGCAATAATTAGCATCACAAAGTAAGACAAAGCAAAGATGATGTTCTTTACAGGAAATGCTCAATATGTCCACCATTATTCCTCAACAATAGCTGTAGTCGAAGAATAATGTTGTGAACAGCACTGTAAAGCATGTCCGGAGTTACGGTGAGGCATTGGCGTCGGATGTTGTCTTTCAGCATCCCTAGAGATGTCGCTCGATCACGATACACTTGCGACTTCAGGTAACCCCAAGGCCAATAATCGCACGGACTGAGGTCTGGGGACCTGGGAGGCCAAGCATGACGAAAGTGGCGGCTGAGCACACGATTATCACCAAACGACGCGCGCAAGAGGTCTTTCACGCGCCTAGCAATACTTTTTTTAGGTTCTAATAAAACCCCATGTCATTCCAAGCATGTGTTTGTCAATTTTTACCTCTCTATCTACGTTATTCCGTAGCTTATTAAGGTTTCAAATTTATACTGACTTTTTGATCACCCGGTGTATAGAAGATAAGATCAGTCCTATCACACTTCCCTGGAGCACTTCTGACGACACCCTTGTCTCTGATGAACACTCGCCGTCGAGGGCAACATACTGGATTCTGTTACGCACGAAATCCTCGAGAAACTCATATACCTGGGAACCTATACCCTATGGTTATACGTTTTTGAACCGAACGTAAGAAGCATAGTCACCTACTGAACTATAGGGCAGATATTAACCCTACGGTCTTGCGCTGTGGAAAACATCTGGATGAAACGAGATTGTCTTCAGGTCCAAACCTGAAGATCACAGCAAAGAGTGTCGAAACCGGTTGTTGTGAATAAAGAAATTTTTATGTGATCTTGGCTTTAGAAAGTTTTGATCAAGCCGAAAAGTTCAGCGGACTTGACAAGAAGATTTTCTGAGAAGTGCGTTCTTCCCAGCTTTAGCTTACGCCTGGACACGCTGTGCATGGCGAAAGTAAAATTGATAATTGTGCGCATAGGCGTAGAAAAATCGATGGTAAGTCTGTCTAGACAGCTAGCAAAAGAGCTGACGACTATCGCGGATTGACGGCTGCAGTATAAAGAAGTGGAGTTACTATTGAGTAAATGTACAGTTTTAATGTGGCTTAATAGCATAAAAGCATGTGGCTTATTTTGGAAAAGCGACTCAATAATCTGGTGAACAGAAAGGGACTGACTATAGAAGCAACATGCACGCGCTCACGTGAAGCTGTCAGGCCAACAACAGCACGAACTCAAACATTTAGGTAATATGATCAGACATCCATACAAATTATAAAAATAGATGCATGTATGTGTGTGTGCTCCGTATCTGCTCCTAAACCATTGGATCCATTTCAGCCAAACTGGTTACACATAACCCTTACTGTCAGGCAACAGTCGACACGGGGGTAAGAACCATCTGCCCACCATAGGTCAGGAGACTGACATCATAAACCATGAAATATGAGAAAAACTGCCGCATCATGCATGACGTTTAAATTTATTTCTACTTTGCTACGAACTCTATTCGCTACCATATTTCTCATACAGCATCCACATATGCCGCTGAGTGTACCTTCTCAAATATATCATTGGACGACACTTAGTTCTACATCTACATCTACATTTCTACGACAAGAGAATGACTGCAGTAAAGGCTGGGATCCGCGAAAAAGTGCCGCATCATGCATGAATTCTTAATACGTCTATTCTTTGCTACTGAGACACACCTACAGTCGACTCAACTTAACGGAAACCCTTCCACCTGGCAGCGCTTACTTACTTAAAGACCGCTGATGATGCTTTACCTCAATAAATCGAAACGCTTCAGATGGAAAAAGAATCACGCATTTTTGTGGTTGCTTTACAGTTCCTGAGGGCATTTTTTCCTGTCGTTACAACTACGGACAATATGGCCACACAACTGAAGAATCTTTTTTTTTTTTATCTCTCGTGTCAACATGAAATGCGACTCGTCAATCCAGACACAATTTCTCCATGCTTCGAGTGTCCAACGCCGATGTCCCCACAAGCATAACTGCGTGTGTGGCCCTCAACCTGCGCTTAGCAGACGTACCGTGGGGACAGCTGTTCCCGTAGTACTGGAGTACCGTTGACGGCGAAGTTATCAGAAACGGCGCACAGGCTCGGATTGCACATAGGAAAGGAAATCGATTGTATACTTCCCTAAGGAACCATACCAAAATTTGCCTTTAGCTACTTGAGGACACCACTAAAGACATGATCTGGGTGGGATTTAAACCTCTTGGCGTTCCTGGTGCAGGAAGGAGTCATGATGGATGAACGTATGGAGCGTTGTATCTAATTTGGTAACTGAAGGAATCCTCGTATCGCACAGAGGAGCAGGGCTGAAGTGCTGCAATCATACGTACTGCCTTTGACAAGCGCATTCAGTCCAAACGTCGTCCACATGAACCATAACGCCTGTCTTCATCGAGTGGTTGAGGTGCGTGAATCTCTCACAGCTTGCAGATTATGCACCTGTTGGGCTGGCCAGTGAAGACTACGAATATGAATCCTATCCAGGGTATCTGGTATGGTTTGGGCAGACAGACTGGACCTAATCAGCCGTCACCATGAGTCTTCAAGACTCCGCAGAAATCTTTCTGGGGAATGATACCAACTGGCTCAAGAGATCTTGAACCGTCTCATAGAGAGCCACGTAGGAGACATGTTTGGGAAATGCCACTTAATTGCATCTCTCGTTAACTGTTTTCTTTTTGGAAAGATTTTTTGGTTGTAAGCCAAAAGCATTTAGTTGTTGTAACTTGTAACCCATCGGACAGGCAGTTCAGCGACCTCCCTAAATGCTGTTACACACGGAGCTAGTCGGCAGGAACGCTTGTCTGTAAGTTACTGGGGGTGGTACAAGGACCCAGCAGGGACTGTTCTAGAGAAGGGAATGCAGTCACGATGGACCATCGACAGTGTAAGCACTTAAGTGGTTGCAGGTATTGAGAAATGTGGTGTCCCGTCTCGCTATTGGTATATTCAGTGAGAGCTCGTCTTACAAATTCTATGCGGAAATAGCGTGGGTGCGTTTAGGATGTGTGATACACCGCTGGAACCGGACCGCTTGGTCATAGTGGAAGTCTTGGAGGTTCAGAAGGTGGCCCATTCTTGTTTACGGCGCCCGTTTGTACGACTACTGTCGCCACACGCAAGTCTGACGCGTCTGTGTCATTACTGAGACTGCAGTGTCTTTGCTAGGCAGTATCAGTATACTTTGGATATGACACACAATGAGCAACTTCGTATGAAGTATGGCTGCAAGGTGCTGTTGATCACGATAATTCTTCAGGATATCAACCTCAAGCATTTCTTTTGGAAAAATTTCCATTCTCCATCACCAGAGGACAAAACTCATATTTTCAAAGCCGCTCATAAAAAAAATTCAAACTTTGGCGCGTCTATAGATCTGACATACTGTAATCTAGAAACTAAGTACCACGACAAACAAAACAGCCCACGAGGTACCCTGAGCGTCACTGTAGTTGCAGGAGGGATCACGAGTGATTGTTAAGTCTGCATGGTCGGCGATAGTGCGTAATGGAACCTGAGCTCCGATTAACGACCATAAACATTATGATGCAGTGGGACATGGAGTCTAGCAGATTGTAAACGAGACATCGGCGAAGCAAACGTAGCTCAGCAGTCCTTTTAGAGGAACAGTTTTCCGCAAATTTCTGTCAGTTGAAGTGTTGGCAGACTGCGTCGCTCAAGAGTAGCAAAAACTGTCTGCAAATAATTGGACAGCCAGTACAAAGAACCAGAACTGGCCATCAACTATAGTACAATGATCAGTGTGAAGTTTGCAGACAAAAAGGAGACTGTAGGTTTCTACGTACTCCGGCAGTGAGGAACTGTTGCCCACTTTTAACTTCTGGAAAAAAGCTGCTACAGGATTTCGTCGAATTCTCACACACACACACACACACAGACACACACACACACACAGACACACACACACACAGACACACACACACGCAAAAATTGCGGTGTGAATGATTAATTCATACTGAGATAAAACCAATGGTTGTACGCTCTAATTACTTTCCTGCAGTTGGCACACACAATCCTTTAATTCCGCTGATTGCAAATGCTCCACTTGCGTGTAGTTTTATTAGTCTGTCTGTGGTTGCAGATTGCCACAATTAAACGGATAATTTTTAAGTGGCAGATGTAACTAGCGTAAATTATTTCCATGGAATACTGAATAGATAACTATATAAATGAAGGGCTCGAAGTGCGCTCAATAAAAAGTACATCATCGAAAACAGTTTTCTTATGTGAAGCGCTCAAACTTATCTACAAATCTGCAATTTTGTATTACGTAGATCACAATACGTGAGGCATGCTGTCAATGCTATCACTGAAGTACAGAAAATACAAGCTTCCTAGTCAACAGATGGACAGTACCGAGGGATTCCCCAGAGTGAAGTCACACGAGCTTTGCGGTCTTATACCGGCAATTCACTTCTTTTACGTAATCTGCACTTCATTTGCGTGCGATTTACAGAAATGATGTGGAACTAGTCACTTTGCAGGTCACGTATGCAGTTTTAGTTTGGGAGTATTGTTGTACGCTGTTGACTTACAAGTTACTAAATAGGACGCTTCCTTAAATGTATTAACAATGAACACCTTAGTCTTTAATCTCACACATGTAACTACTGAAACACCTAAATACATTTTTAGCTAAACATGCCACTAGTTTTCAATCAAAAAGTCGTCTACGTGACAGAAGTAGTAGTCCACATGTTAAAGAGTTTAGGCTAGATTCAAAATTTCCTTTGTTACCTGCAAACGTATTATATTATTGCGTAAAACAACCAAATTTATTTGTGGCTGCATATTTTGAAATCACTTCTGAACGACTGACTGCTTTAGTAAGGGGTTGTAAAGCTAATTTTTCCTAGTCTTTCAGGTGTGGACGTGACTATTCTTCTCAAACTGTGATGGAATATTTATGAATAATTTCAACAGCCAATATACACACGGTGAAGGAGCGGTTAAATGCGTAACTCCTTGTAGATCCAACTAGTACAAGCCAATTGTCAGCGGACGCTACATTTTATCCTCACTGTTCGGTTTTGAGCAACCAATTTTTTTTTCTAAGCGACGAGTTACGTCATGAAAGTATTCACGTGTGTGGCCATGATGTCCGGAGTTGTTTTACGATTATTAAAGGTCTTTTAAAAAATTAGGACATCAGAAAATTATGCCTTTAGACACTGCTGAGTGCAAATTGTCAAATACGTCTAAAAGTTGATTTGTTGTTTCTAATATTTCCAACTATATGAAGAACAAGTAGTTGTTTGAAGAACTCAGTAACCTTTTCCTTGCAGTTGACTTTTCAATCAGTATTTGGAATATCTACAGATTCCTGTTTATGTGCTACACTAACTGTTGGTGTTACACCATTTTTTGTACATAACTTGATGTACCGTGTTTTCCTTTTAATTAAGGGAGAATCTATTATGTGAGGACAACTCAATAATTCTTTGAAAAACATTGTTAGCTATATCTTCCGTAGCGGTCTTTCTGACAGAATTAACTACAAAACTTGTGTCATTTGAGAAGAGTACTAGCTCTGACTGATGTATGTTAAGTGGGAGGTCACTTACTCATGTAAGGAATGTCAGTGAAAAAAACCAAACCGCGTGGGAACGCTAAGATTTCGCCTAATTCACTGAAATTATGTCCAACCAGCGCTGTCTATACTGTTTTCCATAAAGGTTTGCATGATTAGAACCAGTTTGTAAACTCGCCAAATAGATAACAGCTCACCTTTCCTAAAAGATTATCAAGATCAAAACGATCAACCCCTTTTGCAGGACTCAAAAATACCAATGGGCAACATTTTAAAGTAATACAATATTTGGTGAATAAATGTGTGAATGGCCTTTTCTAGCGAGCATCTCTTCTGTAAACCAAACTGCAACGTACTAGATAAGCGTTTCCGAAGACGAAAAATTTGTTAACATCGAGTATAGATTCAAGTGTCAGGAACTCTTTTCTGAAAGTATTTGAATGGAGTGTGGCCATGTATGGAAGTAAAACGTGGACGATAAATAGTTTAGACAAGAAGAGAATAGAAGCTTTCGAAATGTGGTGCTACAGAAGAATGCTGAAGATAGGTGGGTAGATCACCTAACTAATGAGGAGGTATTGAATAGAATTGGGGAGAAGAGAAGTTTGTGGCACAACTTGACTAGAAGAAGGGACCGGTTGGTATGACATGTTCTGAGGCATCAAGGGGTCACAAATTTAGCATTGGAGGGCAGGGTGGAGGGTAAAAATCGTACAGGGAGACCAAGAGATGAATACACTAAGCAGATTCAGAAGGATGTAGGTTGCAGTAAGTACTAGATGAAGAAGCTTGCACAGGATAGGGTAGCATGGAGAGCTGCATCAAACCAGTCTCAGGACTGAAGACCACAACAACAACAACAACAACAACAACCTAGATGCAATAGTTTCTGTTTATTTAATTTTCTTATTTTTTCACAACACGCAAACTTACCTAGGCTGCTCACTACTTTTGGCCAAGTGTTACTGTCCTTTCTTTCTCCACCCTGGCAGGCTGCACGGCGGCATTTAGTGTTTACCGTTGCAGATGTGAGTCGCGGTGACGCACGCTAGTCGCCTCACCGCGTCTCGGCCCCTCCCGACTCCGCGCGACACGCGTCAGCTTCCGACGCCACACAGTGGTTGGTAGGCGTCTGCTCTGCCCTACTTCTGGTTCCAGTGCAGCGAGGGCGCTGCACTGGCAATTCGCATGCAGCGGACGCGGCCAGCTCTTCTCGCACGTGGCGCCCCTGGAGAGGGATCCGGAATGTAAATAATGCACGCGTCTGGGGCGCCGCCGCCGTCTGCGGTGGCAGCGGGCCACCTCTGCGGGAGGTGTCGCATAGCCGCAGAGGAACGGCAGCTTCTGGCTACTGTGCGTAGCTCTGGAGGCGTCCCAGTGATACGAGGGGGCCAGTTATGAAGGTTCGCTTTACGTAATATTAAAAAGACTTTCAGCAATCTAACCGCAAGTTGCACATGTGGTTATTCTCAGCTGAAGGATTTGCTGTGCCGAGTATTCATGGTGCTCTAAACCGGGGGGTGTACAGGTTTGCTAGTATCACGATCTACACAAACCCATCATTACACGGCAATGTAAGGATCACGAAGAAAATCCATATCAACTGGGTGCCCCAGTAGGAATGGTCAATATTCACACGTATGTCAGGATCGATAATTCGAAACAAAAACTCTTGTAAGTATGGGCTCTAAAATACAGGGTTATTACAAATGATTGAAGCGATTTCACAGCTCTACAATAACTTTATTATTTGAGATATTTTCACAATGCTTTGCACACACATACAAAAACTCGAAAAGTTTTTTTAGGCATTCACAAATGTTCGATATGTGCCCCTTCAGTGATTCGGCAGACATCAAGCCGATAATCAAGTTCCTCCCACACTCGGCGCAGCATGTCCCCATCAATGAGTTCGAAAGCATCGTTGATGCGAGCTCGCAGTTCTGGCACGTTTCTTGGTAGAGGTGATTTAAACACTGAATCTTTCACATAACCCCACATAAAGAAATCGCATGGGGTTAAGTCGGGAGAGCGAGGAGGCTATGACATGAATAGCTGATCATGATCAATCTCCTGTTTAAGAAATGCCGAACATCATGATGGAAGTGCGGTGGAGCACCATCCTGTTGAAAGATGAAGTCGGCGCTGTCGGTCTCCAGTTGTGGCATGAGCCAATTTTCCAGCATGTCCAGATACACGTGCCCTGTAACGTTTTTTTCGCAGAAGAAAAAGGGGCCGTAAACTTTAAACCATGTGATTGCACAAAACACGTTAACTTTTGGTGAATTGCGAATTTGCTGCACGAATGCGTGAGGATTCTCTACCGCCCAGATTCGCACATTGTGTCTGTTCACTTCACCATTAAGAAAAAATGTTGCTCCATCACTGAAAACAAGTTTCGCACTGAACGCATCCTTTTCCATGAGCTGTTGCAACCGTGCCGAAAATTCAAAGCGTTTGACTTTGTCATCGGGTGTCAGGGCTTGTAGCAATTGTAAACGGTAAGGCTTCTGCTTCAGCCTTTTCCGTAAGATTTTCCAAACCGTCGGCTGTGGTACGTTTAGCTCCCTGCTTGCTTTATTCGTCGACTTCCGCGGGCTACGCGTGAAACTTGCCCGCACGCGTTCAACCGTTTCTTCGCTCACTGCAGGCCGACCCGTTGATTTCCCCTTACAGAGGCATCCAGAAGCTTTAAACTGCGCATACCATTGCCGAATGGAGTTAGCAGTTGGCGGATCTTTGTTGAACTTCTTCCTGGAGTGTCGTTGCACTGTTATGACTGACTGATGTGAGTGCATTTCAAGCACGACATACGCTTTCTCGGCTCCTGTCGCCATTTTGTCTCACTGCGCTCTCGAGCGCTCTGGCGGCAGAAACCTGAAGTGCGGCTTCAGCCGAACAAAACTTTATGAGTTTGTTTACGTATCTGTAGTGTGTCGTGACCATATGTCAATGAATGGAGCTACAGTGAATTTATGAAATCGCTTCAGTCATTTGTAATAGCCCTGTACATACCTTCAGAGCTTCATTAGGAGAGATATGTTTCACAGAAGTGAAAATGAAGAAGTGTTCACAGCTCTTAAAATATACATTTAAAGGCGATGTTTACTAAATTTTCTTTACTTCGAATGATCGTTCCTGTCATATCCCTGAATGCTGACTATTGCTCCTGGGACACCCTATGTAATTAGTTCACACCGTTTGTTTCACAAATATCAATTTTATAACTGCAACACCGTACTTTTCGAGGAATGTTATTTACAAAATTTCACTTCTAAGGATGACACGCAATTGATTTCACAAGGTCTTTGATGTTTGGCTCAATTTCTGGGGAAGACACGCGCAAAAGTAACTCTAAATTATCATTCGCCAAGCGTTTCCTATTTTACGATCTGCTAATGTTCAGTTCAAATTGTTCAAATGGCTCTGAGCACTATGGGACTTAACATCTGATCATTCTCCTAGACTTAGAACTACTTAAACCTAACTAACCTAAGGACATCACACACACATCCATGCCCGAGGCAGGATTCGAACCTGCGACCGTAGCGGTCGCGCGGTTCCAGACTGTAGCGCCTAGAACCGCTCGGCCACCTCGGCCGGCTAACGTTCAGTAACGAAAACGTTCTGTCAGATATGTAATGACTTTGTTTATAAATAACTTTCTGCTACCAATCACGATCTTCTTTTATTTGTGTTTTACACGACGCGTTTCAGGAAATTTTTTCCATTTTCAAGTGTGTATTTCTTTGAATTATGCCACTTTTTCGTAATATTCTCGATGTGTGAGGCTCCGCTTTGTTTTGTTTTGTTGATTTTACTGCAATACTTTATGTAATTTTGCAGTGAAGCAAAAAAGCCGAAGTAGAACCTCACACATCGAAAACATTACGGAAAAATGACAGAATACAAAGAAACACACATATGAAAATGGGAATTATTTCCCGAAACGCGTCGTGTAAAACATAAATAAAAGAAAATCGTGACAGGTAGCAGAAAGATATTTATATGCAAACCCGTTGTTTTGACAGTCCTAGGCTTTCAAGAAAACCGCGTATAACGGACAAAACCAGATCACATATATGAGTTTAGCAAAGGAGGCTACCCCATGTTAATGCATTGCCTACCAATAGCTTGTAATTGTTTCTACCGACAGAATAACAGAAATTCAACAGGTTTTAATTCATCGCACGTAATTCGCAGTATCTGACCGTTTTGCTTCTCGGGCAGTTCCAGCAGAACCACTTCTGGTGCTTTTTCAGGCAAAATGGCGAAAGAGTTGCTAAATAAATCTAGCAGTGGCTTTAGTTTCTGAAAATCAGTGAAACGATACTTGAAGGCTAATATCAAGCTATGAGCTTTTCCAACGTACGCAATTTTAAAGCTGGCTTTTAAATTTTTTGACACTTTCTTGCAATTAGGAAAATGGACGTGACTGGTCGATTTCACTTGGGCTTCACTGGCAATCAAATTGAGTAATCATCTGATTTTTGCCTTGAAGCCTGGTATTTAAATTATTCAAATGATTAATGATGCCGGTCAAAAATGGTAAGTCACAAAACGAACTCTTATTTTTTAACTCCGAAACATTTCTGCTCATTTCGTAACGGAAATTTCCGTAACCAGCCAGTCGTATGGGGAGGAATTAATGACTACTGATTTAATTTTGTAAGTTTCTTTATTGGGTTTCCGGTGATTCTATTCATCCACCTACACGCATAATAGACGTCAAGTATACTAAGATGATAAGTAATATTTAGCCAAACAATGACAGTACGGCCACAAAAAATGTGGCTACAGATTCGAACATTAAAATCATTATTTAGCGTTTCATGAACGTCTCATACATCTACTTTTGCTTAAACTGTTTGAAGCTAACAGCTCAGGTACCGAGATTTGTCAATGATGTTTCAGACGGCTAAAGTTTCTTAGTAAGTGCTTTAACAGGTTCTTCCTGCGCGCGCGCACGCACGCACGCACGCACGCACGCACACACACACACACACACACACACACACACACACACGAAGAAAATGTTATTTAGGTCTCAGACTTCAAGGCAGTCGCACAGAGAACGTGATATGATGCCGACAGGATGCAAGTGGTACTGGAATCTTTCGTGACTGAAAATGAAGCAGTGTGTAACGACTGAGAATTCCCGTCCGCAGCGTAGCCTATGGTAACAAGTTTTGTTTGGTATCACTGGCGTTAACATAGCGTACTGTCTTCGTCTTGTCGCCTGCCGGGCTCTCTACTCTTTGTCCCCAAATTTTCTAACGAGTTAATTAGTTTTGAATACATTATGGGAGCGAACAGTGATCGAGATGTTACAAATATTTACTATCAAAAACAGTTCAAAAATGGCTCTGAGCACTATGGGACTTATCATCTTAGGTCATCAGTCCCCTAGAACTTAGAACTAGTTAAACCTAACTAACCTAAGGACATCACACACATCCATGCCCGAGGCAGGATTCGAACCTGCGACCGTATCAAAAACAGTCTTGATCACAATTTATTTATTACGGTGACCGGTTTCGACCACTACTGATAAAGACTGTTTTCGATAGTAAATATTTCTAACGAGTTGCTTTGGCCTGTGGAGGAAGTGTCTGGAGGTCAGTCTCGGGAGCTGCGGTGTCAGCGCGGCGGATTGCAAAGCGGAAGCGCCCGGGTTCGGTTCCTGGCCGGTTCGGGGTTTTTCTCCGCTCGGGGATTGGCTGCTGTGTTGTCTTAACACTCTTCTAGTCAGCCTACGCATGCTCGTGACATCAAATAGGCTACTGGATAGCTTCCCCAGGTTTTTAAGCAAGGATGTTGTTGTTTTAAGAGCCCGACAGAATGACACCATGCTTGTCCAAATAGCCTCAGACTTAGACAAGAACATAATTACTGCAGTTCCAAAATAGTCTGGCGCTGACAGGTCTGAACATTACTATCGTACTGTCAGTTTAATAACCCATGGTTGCAAAATACTGACAGGAATTATTTACAAAAAAAAATGGATAAAGTGGTTGAGGCCAACATACAGAAAGGTCAGTTTAGGTTCCGGGTGTGGAAATGCCGTGTGGCTAGGGCCTCCCGTCGGGTAGACCGTTCGCCTGGTGCAAGTCTTTCGAGTTGACGCCACTTCGGCGACTTGCGTGTCGATGGGGATGAAATGACGATGATAAGGACAACACAACACCCAGTCCCTGAGTGGAGAAAATCTCCGACCAAGCCGGGAATCGAACCCGGGCCGTTAGGTATGACATTCCGTCGCACTGACCACTCAGCTCCCCAGGGGCGGACTAGGTTCCGGAGAAATGCAGACATGAGCAAGGTAATACTTACCTTACAACGTATCTTAGGAGATAGCTAACCTATGTTCATAGCACTTGTACACTGAGAGAGAGCTTCCAACAGTGTTGGCTGCAAGACACTCTTCGAAATTATGATGTTGGCAACGATATAGTACAGTCGGCTAAAGGTTATTCGTAAACTGTACAGAAACCCGACTGCGGTTGTAACACTCGAAAGACATGAAAGTGAAGTAGTAGTTTGGAAGGGAGTGAGACACCGTTGTTACCTCTCCCAGATGTTATTCAATCTGTACACTGAACAAGCTGTGAAGTAAACCAAGAGAAATTTGGAAAGGTAGAATGGAAAAAAAATGAGCGACGCCAGGGGACCTGAATGGGAAGTAGTTGCAATAAATCAAGTGATGCAGAGGGAATTACATTAGGAAGTTAGACGCTAAAAGCAGTCGATGAGTTTTGATGTTTGGTCATCGAAATAACTGATGATGGTCGCAGTAGAGAGGATATAAAACGTAGACTAGCAATCAAGAAGAGCGTTACCGAAAAAGAAAATTTCGTTAATATCGAATTTAAATTTGTTAGTGTTTTTTCTGGAGGTCCTGCACAGAAGTGAAACATTGACGATAAACAGACGAAAGGAAAACCGATGGTTTTGAAACGTGGTGATACGGAGGAATGCTGAAGATTAGATAGAGTAACTAATGAGTAGGTAGAACATGTTGAATGGAATTGGGAGAAAAAGAAATTAATGGGAGAACTTGACTAAATGAGCGGATAGATTACCAGGACACGTTGTAAGAGGTCCGAGTAGATGTAATTTCGATGTATTGCTCATGCGCTGCCTGCAACAGGCAAGGTATAAGAGAATCTCTGACCAGAGGGCAGTGTTGACTGCAGTAGGAACTGTGTAGCTGTAGCAGTAAGTTGTTGCTAGTCTGGAGTCTGCTCTGGTCTGGTCTGGTGTATCGTGTTGGCTGGCCCGGTCGCGGTGCAGCGATGCCGGAGCCCGAGTTATTATTGTATAATCTTCCTCATAAAAAGTAACTTTTAACAACCATTCATTTCAATTTAAAGAATTTACTAATTTCTCCCATCCATGATCATCCCGATAATTGCAATAGAAAAATCAGTTGCTTCCTTTCATAAATGACAGATAGGTCGGCCAGCATTGCACGGAGCTGTACCGGAAAGATTTATTGTAAGAGCAGATATATCCGGCGACTTCATGGAGGTAAGAATTTTCCTTTTTTATTCAGAATGATCTTTCAGGGCCATGACGCAGCACTGCTGTCGTCCAAAATTTACCAGGTTAAATTCACAGTGAATTATTGAAAAGCCATAAGTGAGCAACAATTTAATTGAGAGGTTAGTTACATTGTTTTATTACGAGGTTACTGAATTTATTTTTTTGTTGGGACTTTTTTTTTGGGGGGGTTTAAGGGCGCTCAACTGCTGAGGTCATTAGCGCCCAATTTGTTGGGACGTTACACTAAATGTGAACGACATAATTATAATTTTTACTGTTGAGAGGTTTAGGAATTTTTCTGTTTTGAGCTTAAATTAAATGGGAACGAATTTTGTGGGGAAGAATTTTGTCTTGAGGTTACACTAAATTAGAATCATATTCATATTAT
This sequence comes from Schistocerca nitens, assembly GCF_023898315.1. Taxonomy (NCBI): domain Eukaryota; kingdom Metazoa; phylum Arthropoda; class Insecta; order Orthoptera; family Acrididae; genus Schistocerca; species Schistocerca nitens. The sequence continues at coordinate 102,354,365 of NC_064622.1, forward strand.
TTATTTAAAAATTCTGTGGGGAGGTTACACTAAATTAGAATCATACTAATATTATTTATTTTATATTTTGTGGGGAGGTTACAACCTACTCAGGCGTCAAGGAAATGCCGGTTCGGTGATGGAGGGAAGAGTGGAGGGGTTTAGGAGTTGCAGAGAGAGACCAGGGCTTGAGTACAGTAGGCAGGTTTGGGCAGTTGTGCCGAGATGAGGAGAGGAAACAGCCGGCTGTGTGTGTGCGCGCGCGCGCCTCGGCTGGGACAGGACAAAGGAAGGAAGCGCCTTGGAGGAGCGCCACGCAGCACCACCGACTGTTTTGGGAATGGCTCCAAAGGTTGCCCGCCCGCCCGCCATCTTCCGCGCAGAAGGGCGCCTCTGCGTAAATCACCAGCAACAGCTCTCCTCAGCTCAGCTCTTAAAAGTATTTCAGGTCCCCGGCAACGGGACTCCGCCGCCCATCTGCTCTCGCAAATATAGGCGCGTCGCTGACGCAGCGAAGTGTGTGCCACGCCAGCAGAGACACACGCAACATCTTCGCGGAACCACGCAACAAAAGAGGGTACCTTTACAACAGCCTACTCTATGCAATGTGCCGCACCTGTCAGTCACAATTACTACACTACGAGCTTGCTCAATCATTACGGTGCTCACCTGTCGATATCGCTATTCGCTATTCTCTCTCTCTCTCTCTCTCTCTCTAACTGTGAATGTATGTACTGCTTCCTATGTTAATACTGTTTCATACTTTTCACAAATAATGCGGGAAGAACCTTAGAGGACAGATCTATGAAGGCTGGCTGGTTGGTTCGTTGGTTGGTTGATTTGAGGGAGGGGACCAAACAGCGAAGTTCAAATGGCTCTGAGCACTATGGGACTTAACTTCTGAGGTCATCAGCCTCCTAGAACTTAGAACTACTTAAACCTAACTAACATAAGGACATCACACACATCCATGCCCGAGGCAAGATTCGAACCTGCGACCGTAGCGGTCGCGCGGTTCCAGACTGTAGCGCCTAGAACCGCCCGGCCACTCCGGCCGGCACTGAAGTTATTGATTTGAAATTGTAACAGTATGGATGTGTTATCCATAGAATTTGATATACTAGGAACGAAAAAGATCGATTAATATTTAATAGTACTGCTTCAGACTCATAGAAGGTACGAGTAACTGCATGCAGCGTTAAGCAAGTACATCGGTCGCTCGGCCCACTAGCCAGCAGCGCCAGCGGTGCCTGCCTGAGAACCAAACATCTGCCTTCCTCCCAGTTCTACGGCAAGACGAGTAACAGCTTGCTACGTTATGTGTCGCACACTGGGACTGCAGTTTGTGAACAGGCGCAAGCGCTATCGGATCAAAAATCTCTGGCCCCTGTCAGTGGTCATTAAATATGGGATGTGTTCACCCTTCGCCTTTTATATCGACTTGTGGTCTGCTGGGGACACTTTCAGTATGTCTGAATAAGCCGAATGGCACTCAATTCTTCCTCAAGAGCCAAAACCGGATAAGGTAATGATGCTGAACGCTGGGGTCTGGAGCGAAGTAACGTTTTAACTCATCCAGAAAGTGTTCCATTGGGCTCAGGTCGGGACTCTAAGCCGGCCAGTCTGTTTGAGGAATGTTACTGTCCACATACTATTGCTTCACAGATGCTGCTTACGATGGCCTGGAATGTCATGCTGACGCAAACAGTCGTCTCGCAGCTGTTCATCGACTATACGCGGTACACAGTGCAGTGAGACGTCTCAACACAGGATTATACAGCTAACCGATTGCACATAACTGGTAGGTATATTTACCTAGGTTTCGACACCTACTGGGGTGTCTTCATCAGAATGAAATTTTGATAAGCCGTAAAATTACATTGCTAAAAAGGAATGGTCAGAATTTAGAGCAGCTATGCTCAAGCCAAGTTTTTGACTTGAGCTAGGCGCAGTGCATGGTGTTAGAGGATCTGTAGGGCATGATGAAAGGAGTGAGGAGCTGAAGTCCATGCCACATTTGCATAGTAGAGGAGGGACAGATCAAGGCTTTACATGTGTGGAGGGTTCAGTCCCCCATGTTCGCCTGGTTAGTAGTTTTAGTAATTTAGTCTGCTGTAGGGCTATCTGTTGACTGGTTAGTAAATGGGGCTTCACTGTTAGTCGTCGGTCATGTGTTAGCCTGAAACATTTGAGTGCGTTAGATTACTGGATAGGACGGAAGCTGCGGGTGGTTCGGCCTATAATTATTGCCTGGATCACGAACTCCGGGTTGTATCGTATTTTAACTCTCTTGGTTAGTTCAAATGGCTCTGAGCACTATCGAACTTAACTTCTGAGCTCATCAGTCCCCTAGAACTTAGAACTACTTAAACCTAATCAACCTAAGGACATCACACACATCCATGCCCGAGGCAGGATTCGAACCTGCGACCGTAGCGGTCGCGCGGTTCCAGATTGTAGCGCCTAGAACCGCTCGGCCACCACGGCCGGCTCTTGGTTAGTACCATCGATCAGCTCAGAAAGTCATTTTGTAACTTCCGTGCACTCAAGCATTCTAGAAGTGAATGCGCAGTGTACTTCCAACTGTTGGCAGTCCCCAGAAGTCGGGAGCCCGCGCGGACTGACCGCGTGCTTTGAGGCGCCATGTCACGGATTGCGCGGCCCCTCCCGCCGGGCCGGCCGCTGTGGCCGAGCGGTTCTGGGCGCTACAGTCTGGAGCCAAGCGACCGATACGGTCTCAGGTTCGAATCCTGCCTCGCGTATGGATGTGTGTGATGTCCTTAGGTTAGTTAGGTTTAAGTAGTTGTAAGTTCTAGGGGTCTGATGACCTCAGCAGTTAAGACCTATAGTGCTCAGAGCCATTTGAACCTCCCACCGGAGGTTCGAGTCCTGCCTCGGGGTATGTGTGTGTGTGTGTGTGTGTGTGTGTGTTTGTTGTTCTTAGCATAAGTTAGTTTACGTAGTGTGTGAGTCCAGGGACCGTTGACCTCAGCAGTCTGGTCCCTTAGGGATTCACACACATTTGAACAAAGTCGAGTCATTCTGCGTGTCGCTTAAGGCTTACGTGTGACGGGTGACATCCCGAGAAAATCTCGACCTCTGTTAACCGCACGCTGAGGGCCTCCTGTTGTCCAGCTTGCGGCAAGTGGCGGCAGCACGACGCGCGGCCTGAGGGACAGCGGATGCTCCATCTCTGGCGGAGGGGAGGGCGCAGTGGTGGCCACTCATACAGCGCCGTGTACGCTCAGAATTTAGTGCGGCGCGGGTAATTTTCTGTGCGGATGCGCCCCGCGGGAAATTTCGCGCACCGGCGAAATGCCGCCTGCCTGCCGCCGGGTTTGCCGACGTCCGTATCGACAGGGCGTGGCTTCAGCAGTCCGTAACCTGGTAACCAGCATCCAGTGTCCGCCCGCGCAACAGTAACCAACGCGAACGACAGCAGATGACTCTTCTTGTCAGCTGGAGGGTCACTCCAGGCAGTAGACAAACTGCAGTTTAAGCTGTCAACATCTGCGGGACGGATGGCATTGGCTCGACGTTAATTCGCAAGGTGGTGCACTGAACGCATTCAGGGCATGGTCCCAGCACAGTGTTTAGTCTCGTACGGTGATATCGCTTGTTTACTACAGACATACAAGATGGAAACGGACTGGGCACGTCACTGGACAGATGGAGGTTCAAAGTTTTGACACAGCTGCGCTGTTGTATCTTTGTAGGAACAAGGCGACTAAACCACAAAAGAAACTATTTTGTGTGTTGGAATTTGCGAAAAGCCAATCCATTGTTCAAGTGCAACGTGCATGCCGCCGTCGATTCAGCAAGAAGCCGCCTCTGCACGAGCAAATTTACGACTGGCTTTAAAAATTCTGGGAAGTTGGTTGAATACGCAAAGGAAAGAGCACTGGTCGGCCACGCACATCTGATGAAAATGCCAAGAGTATCCGACGTGCGTTCACACGGAGCCCTCGGAAGTGCAGAACAAAGGCGGGCCAGGAACTTCAGTTCCCTCAAACAACGGTCTCACGTATTTTGAAAGGACCGCTTGCATATGAAGCCTTAAAAGCTGCAACAATTGCGTCCCGGTGACCACAACAGAAGGTACGAATTTTGCATGTCAGTTGTTAAGGATATGACAGCGGACACATTATCCGAACGACTCATCTTACTGGAAGAATCGACGTTACATCTGTTGGGTAAAGTAAACCACCGTAGGTAAGAGTTTTGGGGTCACAAAATTCTAGCGTCGTCGCCGACCATGAAAGAGAGTCACTTAAACTGAAAGTTCTATAGATCTCACGGAATGAATTGAAATTTGTACCATGGCCGGGATCTGAACCCGGGTCTCCTTGCTTAGTTGGCACGAATGCTAACAAGTACACCAATGCAACACTATGCTTAACATTGCTACACGGACTGCCTACGTCCAGTGCCCTCCGCAACACAAATTTCGGTTCATATCTTCAGATTATTTTCCCCTTCTTAGATCGTCGCTATTTCCGAGGCTCTCCGGCATTGGAATAGCACCCCAGTATTCGACGTAATGGGGAAATCCTATACCTCAGGTGTAGGATCTATCGATCTTATAATTAAATTTTCCTCGAGGCATTATCGAAGATAAAGATGAGACTCAAATGTCTCGAGGGAAATTTAATTTTAAGATCTATAAATGTACAACTGAAGTACAGAATTTCCCCATTACATCCAACACTGGGGTGCTACTCCAGTGCAGGAGAGCTTCGGTAACAGTGACGATCTAAGAAGGGGAAAATAAGCTGAAGATATGAACTGAAGTTTGTGTTGGGGAAGGCACTTGACTTGCAGTCAGTGTACCAATGTTAAGCACAGTGCTGCGTTGGTGTACTGGTTATCACTCCTGCCAACTAAGCAAGGAGACTCGGGTTCAAGTCCCGGCCATGGTACAAATTTTAATTCATTCCTTAAGATTCCATCATTATCGTAAACAGGAAGTGTTTTGTGTCATTCCTGTTCACGAAGTTTATGGACCTTTCTTTTTTTGAGGAGTAAACTGTGACAAGAATGTCATATATAGACAATCTTCAAAAATTGGTTGTTTCCCCAACTTCGCGAAGATTCCAACGATTTCATTTTTACGCATGACTTCGCCCGTTATCTCAGCAACACCATCCCACGAAGTTGAATTGCAAGAGATGGACAGCAAGAATTTGTTGTCTTTGGCCTTCCAGTTCACCAGCCCTCGCAGCTTGCAATTTTTTTTGTGGGGAGTACATAAAAGACAGTGTCTTTGTCACACATTTGGCAGCTGCTCTTCAAGACCTGAGAAATCGAACTGTTGAAGCTGTCGATTCAACAGACAGGAAGCTGTTGATTCATGTGTGAGATGAAACGGACTGCCGTTTCGATGTTTTTCGTGCGACTCATCGTATTCGTGTTCAGTGTACTGTGTAGTGTCTGTGAGAACATAAAACTTTTAGCCTGCCTCTATCTAGTGACATGCGCAATGTGTCTATCTTTCGTACTTTCTCTGTAATAAACAATTGAACATATGGTTTCTATTCCAATCACTCTGTATTTTACAATTCTGAGTACAAAGTAGACGTTATAGTATTTTAACTTTAAATTAGATGACTGCGAGAGGGGTTGCGCGGAGCAAACAAGCAAGTAAGCAAGCACCGTCCTCACACAGACCTTCACGTGGTAAGCAGTTTTTTATTTTTTTTTTTTTGGGGGGGGGGGGGGGGAGCGTCCAAGCCCCTGTCGACGTCGACAGCGCAGGCACCTTAACCTGTACTTCATGCTTTCGTGAGAGCAGAAGCCACACAAAGAGCTATAAATTGCTTAAATGTTGTTCACACTCGATATCAAAATTGCCTTATGTATCGACACGATAAAAGAAAACAGAAAAAATAGAGCAGGGGTGTCCTGCCTTTTACCAGATAAATAAAACCGCAAACATATAAAAAAGCTGAAGAGAGAGAGAGAGAGAGAGAGATTTCAAGTCAACACGAAAACCAAATGAACAATCCAAATCTCTGAAGAAGAAAGAAAGCAAGATCAGAAGGAATGAAACAATACTGGCGTAATAGGCACAGAACGTTAAAAGTTTGTTTAACGTACCCCAAAGTAGGGTGCAACGTAAGGAGAAAAAGCGTGACCAGTAGGCGTATTGTAACACGATTCTCTCCACATGCAGGCGGTCCTTACTTCATGCGCACTGCCTGCCTTACTACCATAGAGTTCGTTATGTCTGAGTCTCGTCTGCATTACTTTCCGGGTCACGTACTGCAGGGTCATGAAGAGGGGAGGGGAGGGGAGGGCGCGTGACGGTGTCAAGTAATTAGGCAGCGTAACCGGAGTGCGCAGCGTAACTTAAGTGAGTGAGTGAGCAGCTAGGTAGGCAGCCGCGGTACGCAGAAAACGACCCATCTTCCTGGCCCTCCGCAGCACGAACGTAATTAACACACGAGGCGTGCCACTGTGGTTAAGCACCAGGTCGAGGAAATTTACTGGACTTCCGTGTTAACGACATTACAACTCAAACGCGTATCTAAACACAGCCTCTTTCTATGCTCTGTAGCTATTTAGTGAGTCACGTTATCAGCGAGCGCCATCTGATGTTGTCGGCTCGCCTTTCAATCGAAGACGAATACGAAAAATAAGAAGACAATGGCAGCAGGAGGAGGAGGAGGACGAGGAGGAAAAAAAGCAATCGCTTGAACGCTAGCGGCCAATCTCATTAAAAAAGTGAACAGTGCTTAACACCTTAAAGTTAACCGGCCGAAAATGTGACGGAGACGAGTTACTGAACGGTCAAATTATTAGTGTACGGACAAAAATATTCGTCACCCTCATGTTTGTGGCTGGTGGTACTGCAGTACACCACCAGCCACAAACAAGAGGGTTTGCCATGCGCCACCGCTTCCGGCAGACAATCGTGGTCTGAAGATGGTCTGACAAAAAGATCGTAACTGGTCACCATATTTAAAAAAGTTAAGCGATCACGACTGCTTGTAGTTTATTTACAATAATCACAGATCGCTGTTTTCCTATATAAGAACTATGTTTCTAAAAATGTAAACAAGGTTATTATTGATCACGCAACTACAGTACCACAACTGTTGAACACTGTCGTTGGCAGCAGTGAGACAAAGAGCACAGTAGCGAAGAAGTGTTCCGAATGGTGCCGACATGAAGCGATCAGCACCTGTCGTACGCCACCGATAGTCTCTGCTGGATGAGGAAATCACGCGCTTCCACGATTCCAACATTACTTTGTTTATCTAAGAGGTGCGTAAATAGTTTCTTCTTATTGTTCGGAAAATGAACCGTAAAGATGAATTATCAGTGTGGATTTTTTTTTCAAGTAAGTCTGGGTTCATAGTCTGTAAAGTGTGCCATTTGCATTAGAAACTATAAATATGGTCAGGGAATAGGACTAATTTAAGAGACCACTAAGAAGAAAGCACGGTGAAAAACTAGGAACCACGAATTAGGAACAGAAGTGAAAGGTGAGGGATCAACTTGTGAGCTAGATCAAGGCAAGAGGTGCAACTAAAAGAATAGAGAATCTCTCTAAAACATTATTCTAACAGAAATCAGTTGTACGATGCCTGTTCGAAAGTAAAAAAAGAACCCGGTTCTCTTTATGCACAAATGATTGCTACCGATTTGCAGCCGTACAGAATTTCCGACCATCAACGTTTGAAAAAAATTGTTTGTGCCTTTGACAGCAAATATTAATTGCCAGGTAATACCACTCTTAAATGTTTACTGATCTCAAAACTATAGGAAGAGAGAAAAAATAAATCAGAGAAAGCCCTCAAAAAATGTAATTTTTTTGTGCTGCAACGGACATGTGGAAAAGCAACGTGAATGAACGCATACTGCCACAGACTTGCCACTTTCCCGGCCGAAGTGGCCGAGCGGTTCTAGGCGCTGCAGGCTGGAACCGCGCGACCACTACGGTCGCAGGTTCGAATCCTGCCTCGGGCATGGCTGTGTGTGATGTCCTTAGATAAGTTAGGTTTAAGTAGTTCTAAGTCCTAGGGGACTGATGACCTCAGAAGTTAAGTCCCACAGTGCTCAGAGCCATTTGAACCATTTTTGAAGTTGCCACTTTATAATAGACGAAAAATTATTTTTACCCACATTGCAAGTGACAAAAACTGCAGGTCATCACAACGCACAATCTAAGTAAATGTAACTAACATTTTTTAAAATGTTTCTTTAACTCGTCAATGCCATGCTGAGTTTCGTTTCATTCTTGTGATCGGTACATGTCGGTGTAAGTCAAGTCGGCGTAACTCGCAAGGTATTTCTTGGCAGTTTCACCACTTCCCTCCCCGCTCCCACTCCCTTCACCAACCGTGTTGATGGAAATCTGAAGCCGTCGTGTCATTTGGGTTCTGTTTACGGACACTACCAACCGTAACAAATCACTGAATAATTGCGTTACAACAGGCTTAATATATTTTCTTCTTCATTTCTACAAATAAGCAACACATTTGAACATAAATGTCTCTATAATGCGCTTTCTCAAAACATTGTTACTTCCGCGCCCATAGTTTTCACTTGAGAGTTTGTGCGATAGCAGGCTAACAAGAGAGAAACGAACGTGAACCCCGACACCGTCTGAACCAAAATTAATACAGCACAGAAAAATTAGCTGGCGGTGGCATTACGATTACTGTGTTGCTGTCTTCCGAGTATATATACAACTTGCTTTTGTGGCGATTTATGCGGAAGTGTTTCCATTGTGTTAGCGGATCGGAACAGAATTAAAACTTTCGGTGCTTGTAAAACAGCGTCAGTGTAAATGAATATATTTGCCAAAAAAGACTAATCGTAGCAAGTTGTAAATATAGGCCTTACTAACGAATCGGAACTTTCCAGTGGTAATAGAAAACTCTGAGCTATTGTGTAACTGAAACTGCTGCATCGCCACTGCAGTGAAGAAGACGAAACGCTATCAGGTTCTGCCAAGTGCAAAGATTAAGCGGCGCTGGTATATTATAGGAATGCATCAGTATGGTGGGTGAAGGTGCCAGCACTGCTGTCTCTTGCCGCACCTTTCGTTATCCTTCATTAATACCATACTGTGCTCTTCATAGCGCTCCGTGTACTTCCCCCGACGAAAGGTCAAACACCCAACAAAACGTCTAGACGCTACACACTTCATGTCGACTGCACTAAGATCATAGGTGCCGCCGATCTCAGCGATGTAGGAGCTGTAGCACTGCAGTGGAGTGGGGGCCCTTTTGCTTTGTACTGTCAACGCAACTGAGACAGTGAAGAAGCCACGCTTGATCTCTTCAACGCAGTTTCAATCTTGTTATTCCCATGTGCAGTTTGCACCGTATCTGCTGCAGTTGATCAGCAAGCATGCATATCTAAGGTAGCAGCATTGCGTGGCAGAACAGTAAACACTTCCCCTCTCGCATCCCTATTCCTTGTGGTTACCTTCTTCTTCTTCTTCTTCTTCTTCTTCTTCTTCTTGCTCTTCCTGCTTTCGCAATGCTTCTAAGACGCTGAAGCTCAACGAAATATCGACAAGTAATACACTGGCCAAATTTTTATGACAATTATTGTTTTACATACGAAAGTAATTTTTCTGATAACAAGAGGTTGAAAAACAGAAATTTTTTGACAATATTATGCAAAATTTCGGACATACTGGCAGGTTACTTTAACATTACTTTTTTCAGATCATCAATCAAATCTTACTACAATGCAATATCCGTGATACGACAGTAGTAGTGGTTACAGATAACGCTGCAGTTACGAAAAAGCTGCCTACTTAACAGTACAAGACTCTTTCCAAGCACAAACATTTTCCAAAATTTTATTGAAAACAAAGGCTATTGTGACTTTCCTTCATAGCTCTATACTAGCCAGTGACAAACTGCGCAATGTTCAAAAACGAGCAAACGAGAAAAGAACTCGCTACGGTCGCAAGTTCGAATCCTGCCTCGGGCATGGATGTGTGTGATGTCCTTAGGTTAGTTAGGTTTAAGTAGTTCTAAGTTCTAGGGGACTGATGACCTGAGAAGTTGAGTCCCATAGTGCTCAGAGTCATTTGAACCATTTTTGAGAAAAGAACTGAGACTGATACAAGGGGTGCCCACTCGACGGAACAGGTCATGCCACATGCTCAAATGAATTTTGGAGAGAACGAAGTGAGCTTGACATTGCGATCAATGAAAGTTCAAAAGCACTGCCTACCGTCACAGCAGAAAATTACTTAGCTATACAAGAGATATCAGATCTTCTTGAACCTTTTGAAGTAGCAACAACAACAATCTCGGTGGAGTCATATGTAACTGCTTCCTTAATTATACCTCTAAACAAGGTATTACTGCAAACGTTTTCAGACTTGTAAAGTACCTTAACAACTAATGAAGGACGAAGTGTTCTGGATTCCTTGATTACATAAGTTAATGAAAGAGTGAAACTATTTAACGCACTGACTATTAATATGCTTGTGACATTAGATCCTAGGTTAAAAAAACTTGCTTCACGACATTTCAAGAGGCAGAGAACGCTGCACAAGTACTTCAGAAAGAGTACGCAGCTACCATCGCATCAACTACAAGAATAATATCTGAAACAGGAGCATCCGTGAGCAGTGCTAGTACGTGTACTGACTGATATACGTCTAAAGGTTTGAAAGCGGATGATCTACTGTTTTTTGCCCAATTAGCAACAGCGAACGTCGATGTCGTTACACCAGTCAGTGATTTGATGATTGAATTAAATCAATATTTTGAAAAACTTGTAATAGACAAGCACGCTTGTATATTACAATATTGTGGAAAATCCAATAGTATGTAGCGTGTAATGGCCATTAAATTTTTGTGGTGTCTAGCGACTTCAGTTCCTGGAGAGAGGGTTTTCTGCAAGGCAGTATGAATAAGTACTTAAACGCAACAAACTACGAAGGTGAGTCAAATGAAAACCTTAAATATTTTTTAAAATATTATTTATTGTGCAGAAGTGGTACAAAGCTGTATCACTTTTCAACATAATCTCCCCCACGCTGAATGCAAGTTCTCCAGCGCTTACAAAATACATAAATTCCTTCAGAAAAAAAAATTCTTTTGGTAGTCCGCGCAACCACTCATGCACCGCGTGGCGTACCTCTTCATCAGAACGGATCTTCTTTCCTCCCATTGCGTGTTTGAGTGGTCCAAACATATACAAATCACTTGGTGATGAGGAATGGCGCCATTCCTTGCTCGCTCTCTTCGTTTCCGGTTGGTGGAAGTGAACCCAAGTTTCGTCCCCAGTAAAGATTCTTGCAAGGAAGCCATTATCTTCTCGTTCAAAGCCCCGAAAAAGTTCTTCACAAGCATCAACACGTTGTTCTCTCATTTCAGGAGTCAGCTGCCGTGGCACCCATCTTGCATACACTTCGTGAAACTGGAGCACATCATGCACAGTGTGCTGTGCTGACCAATGACTAATCTGTAAACATGCTGCAATGTCTTTCAGCGTCACTCGGCGGTTTTCCTTCACTATGGCTTCAATTGCTGCGATGTTCTGTGGAATCAGAACTCGTTGTGCCTGACCTGGACGAGGAGCATCTTCCACTGAAGTCCACCATTTGCGAACTTCCTACTCCAGTGGTTAGCACACTGGACTCGCATTCGGGAGGACGACGGTTAAATCCCGCGTCCGGCCGTCCTGATTTAGGTTTTCCGTTATTCCCTAAATCGCTCCACGCAAATGCCGGGACGGGTCCTTTGAAAGGGCACGGCCGACTTCCTTCCCCGTCCTTCCCTAATCCGATGAGACCGATGACCTCGCTGTTTGGTCTCTTCCCCCAAACAATGCACCACTACTAATCCACCACTTCCTACTCCATTCGTAGACTTGCTGCCGTGACAAACATGCATCACCGTACTGAACCTCCATTCGTCGATGAATTTCAATAGGTTTCACACTTTCCCTACGCAAAAACCGAATAATAGAACGCTGTTCTTCCCTGGTGCAAGTTGCAAGTGGGGCGGCCATCTTTATGCTGATACTGCGACGGTATGTGTGAATCTGCACCATGCTGCCACGCTTACCAATTTACAGGATAACGGCATGAAATTTCGATTTGTTATTACAATTTTAAGGTTTTCGCTTGACTCACCCTCGTAAATCAGAACAACTTAAGCACTTTACGTGTATCTTTTAGTGTTGTGTTTTAAACAACAAAGGACAAGAACTTAAATACCTTACTTTTTATTAAACAAAATTTACGTATCTCGTATTTTTCTATTTTAATCAATAATATTTTTCGTTTGAAATACCTGCCCAAGACAATCGATAGTTATTCATTACATCGAAAGTACTCTTAAATACTATCGATAATATCAGACGAGTCGACTATAAATGTTTAAGTAACACTAGTAATTGCCTCCAAGAATCTGACAGTAAACATTTCGACTTTGACTACCGAAGAGGTGCACAGCATTTTTCAGTACTTCGCCTCGTAAGAGTAAGACTGAAAACTGTAACAGAATGTTGAGAGAAAGACGGATTGGCAGCCGGAAGCCAGTGGGAGCATATTATTGTCAGTGCTGCTGTGCGACGTCGCGTCGCATTTCGCCTGCCTTCCGCCTCCCCGACGCGATCTCGCCGCGCGGAGGCCGGGAGGCAGAGAGGAGGAGCCGAGGGCGGCTACGGCGACGGCGCCGGAAATTGGCTGCAGCTTCCGGCAGCCTCCGGGCTTTCTTTCCTCAGACGCAGAGCGCCGGCTCTCCGTTCTCCCCCAGATACCCACCAGATACCGCCTCGTCAGTCTTTCTGCTCTGCTACGGAAATTTTTTGCCATTACGCCCGCCTCTGTCGTCGCAAAGGACTTTGGACGAACAACGGCGGGGAAAATAGAGCATCCGGTTCCTGCATTACCTTTTAAAGTTCCCGTCCTTATTCGCCTCCCGTATTTTTTTTTTTTTTTGGCGATTCCGTTCATCTCCAGATAATTTTGACTGCGTCGTTGTTAAAAGCGAACTACTATGCGTCTTCTTTATAGACAGAAAAAAAAAAAAAATACCGAGTATTGCCGACAGTGATGTGGAGGCACACCATTTCCTCGCCGCTCTGTTACTTGCTCGGTAAGACAGTCTGCTTACGTGATGACTCTCTTTGGACTCACATTATCGGCATTACGTTACTTATTTTCATTCATCATAAACGAGGTTTTCTGAAAGTCTACAACTGCACTTATTTGAGGCATACTGATCGGATGATAGGTCCGCAAATGTGTAGTACTGAGGAAAATATGATAATTTTTTATTTTTTTCCGTTTCAGTTGCATAAATATACAGTTTATTGCTGCAGTGGTTATTGGTTTTTCGCTGACTCGCCCATTCTCGAACTACACACTTCGTTGTTAACTGTAAACAGCTATACAAGACGGTGCTAAAAGACACGAATAGCGTCATAGAAGGAAAGTGAAGCTATGAGCAACAAACAGTTTCGTTGATAAGAAAGCCTGTGTGTCTACTGTTGCACCTGAACGACATAATTAATCGTTCAGGTGAAACAGGAGACACATAGGCTTTCTTACCAACGAAACTGTTTGTTGCTCACAGCTTCACTTTCATATACGAAGTTATTCGTGCCTTTTCGACTATTTTATGGTTAACAACAAGGTGTGTGGTTTCAAAATGCGAGTAATCTCGACACTGGTAACCACTACAGCAGTCAGTCAGTGAGAGTCTCTCTCTCTCTCTCTCTCTCTCTCTCTCTCTCTCTCTCTCTCTCGCCCAGCCCAAACCGCTGAGGACAAAACTTTACGTTTGTAGGCACCGTTTAAGAAGGGACTGTCCGAGATTTCAACCGTAAGCACGTGAAATAGCGGATGAAAGGCTTTTGGAAAGTATGTCGCTATTTAGGGAATTCTGAATATCAACGAAAACTGATATTTGATTTCTCATTCAGAAAATAAAAAATACGTGTTTCAGTATTTTTGAAAATACAACCACTAAGTGGGTAAAATAGTGGGTGAAAGCTATGTTTGAAAATAAATAATTACAAAAGAAATACTAAAGGATTTTTAAGGCACATCTAAGATAACTGGTATTTTACTTCTCGGTTATAAATTAAAAAAAAATACATGTTTCAGTTTTTCTGGAAATTCAACCCCTAAGGGAGTACAACAGGGGATGAAAATTTTTAAAAGTATTTCGTTGCATTGGAAAAAAATTTTAAGCTAAATTTATGAAAATTGTTGGTTGTGACAGTTGCTACGGTGATATTTCCAGAAAAACGCAAAAGGGACGAAGACAAAAACTTTGGACTTCAGCAACCAGAATCGCTGTTTAGTCAGAAGTACATTTGGAAAACACCATGCTCATATGGCGTTAATTAGCGTGAAAAGCTTAGAAGGTGTCACAATGGCGAACAACATAAAATTTCGATTAAATAAAAAAACAAAAAAACTCTGCTGCCCACTTATTGTACGCGAGAGAAGCAGTGGGTGCTATTCTAGTAAACTGTATATTTATGCAACTGTGACGGACAAAATAAACAACTGTTTTAGAATGACTCACATAATAAAATACTGCAGCAGTTACATTTGTTCTCCCGTACTACGAAGCGATTCAGAAATTTATTCCCATCTTCAAGCGGTGTGGAAGTTAACATTACCATTCTACGTGACGTCTCCATGAACAAGAGTTCAGCAACTCTATGACTGCAATCCTATTGCAGTCTTTTGTTTGTATCGCGTTATTTATTCTATTTATTTATCGTGTAGCAATACAAACTGAAGTTCACAAAACGCGCATGAACTGCTTAATTTTACAACATAAATAGAATTGAAATACCAGAAATACCAGCTCATTGAAGGGCAGCCTCTGTCGCTTCAAGGAAATCTTAATTTCCAGGATAAGCTCGTCTGCTACAAGATACAGCTTGTTGCAATATGTCTGATGGTTTGATGCTAACTGACGCAGTCACAATGGGAAGACGGAGCCTTTCCGCATCGGTGGAGGCTTTCCGCACAGATGCCACGGTATGTACGAATCCTGTTGTCTTCCAAGCAAGCCGCGCCAATTCCATGACGCCTGGCCTAGTACCAAGTCGTATTAGAGTCTAATGTTCCTCATGTGGACTGCTATTCCACATTTTCACCACTCCCTCCTCAGGTTTAAATCCATTGCTTGAAGCGATTCAGCATATATGATCAGTGTCTGCCTGGATTACAGTCGGCTAATTCTAGGTGCAGGCATGTCACAGTGGATTACGATCTCGGGAATTTTAATTAAGTTTTCATATTCCATCAGAGGGGCACTCTGATTCCGCATATCTGATGCACTGCGTGCGTGCATGAGCTAGTGCGTGTGAATTTATGCAAAATAAAGGATGTGCAATAGCTTAGACCCATAAAAACGTAACTGCAGGCCAGGGGAAGTAGAACAAGACGCACGCAGACATCACAAACGATACTAACGTAAACTGCCAAAGCACCTGAAAATGGAAACATTGCTGAAACGCATCGTTCTATTGATGGAAGTACGTAGCCGTGATAGCATTTTATTAGTTAAATAATTATTTTCCTCTTGTTCCCCTTTTCGCATAAAATGTAAAGAAGCAGTGAACAACAGATAAAAGTGAGGAAGATTTATTCTCCAGGTACGCTTTGCTGAGTGCCGTAGCAACAGAGATGGGAACTGCGAGAATCAGTGGCGTTGCTTTAGCTGCGCACTGTGCTGCTTGGTCTCAAGTTCTGTACACGTAACACACCAAACGCTACACTAATCTCTTTGTGTTGCGCTACAAACACACAATGACGTGGCACAGGGACTCTACTTCCGCAGAACCGCTGTTGAAATCCCCATCTAGCCATCCAGATTTAGGTTCTCCGTGGTTTCCCGAAATTGCCAAATCCAAACGGTGGGATTTATTTCCGTAAGAATGTTAGTTTCTCCATAACTTTCCACCACACACTCTATTAAGATGTTCAGTTCATGTATTGCCCATGTTAAGACTATGTAGTATCAACAACACATTCTAAACATGCCCCAAATTCAGTGCTGTAAGTGCTATGAACGTTCGTCCACAGCAGGAGACCACCGTAAGCAGTACGATACTCTGGCTCGTTCCGTCCTCCTTTTTTTTTTTTGTGTTTGGGTTGTGGGGCGCTCAACTGCACGGTCGTCGGCGCCCATACAAAGTCCCAATCTGCACACAGTCCGACTTTTTACACAGTCAGACTTTTTACACAGTCCGACTTTTTACACAGTCCGACTTTTTACACAGTCCGACTTTTTACACAGTCCGACTTTTTACACAGTCCGACTTTTTACACAGTCCGACTTTTTACACAGTCCGACTTTTTACACAGTCCGACTTTTTACACAGTCCGACTTTTTACACAGTCCGACTTTTTACACAGTCCGACTTTTTTAACAGTCCGACTTTTTTAACAGTCCGACTTTTTTAACAGTCCGACTTTTTTAACAGTCCGACTTTTTTAACAGTCCGACTTTTTTAACAGTCCGACTTTTTTAACAGTCCGACTTTTTTAACAGTCCGACTTTTTTAACAGTCCGACTTTTTTAACAGTCCAATCTAGCCGCTGTCACAAATGATGATGATGACGATGGTGATGAAATGATGAGAACACAACAAATAGCCAGTCACTGGGGCAGAGAAAATCCCCCACCCGGCCGGGAATCGAACCCGAGCCCCGTGACGCAGAGCCAGCAACGCTAGCCGCTAGACCACGAACTGCGGACTTGCCGTCCCCCTGTACTGGACCGACGCTCGCGCTGCGTACGGTACTCTGTTTTTGAGTATCTGATGATGGGACAATACAGTCTTCAGATCGATTGTACATCAAATCAGCATCATGATAAATTGTGCGATACACAGACACCTGCTAACACCAACACCAAGGGGGCAGCCTAGAAGGTCGCGTTTGGCTTCCCCTCACGTGTGGGTTCCTCCGGAGGCATAGGCCGTGTTGTGACACGTATGACTATACTATTATTTGAATTCATCTCACACCAACGAGATCATGAAATCTTTTTTATGTGTTTGCAGCAATATTTCAAAAGGATCAGCTATAAATTCGTCGCAATTGGGAGAGAGAGTTATCTAACTTAAATAATATTCTGACTTTTGGGTTGGATTATTAATAAAGACTGATGTAATATTTTCCTTTTTACTCACGTCTGGTACCCATAATTTTCTTTCTTAAGGAAAACAAAAACAAAAAAAACCTCTTATTTCTGCTCAAGCCATAATTCATGAGTAGCTTCGGATCCCATGGCTGTATTTCAAATATGTGTCTACTGTAAAGTTATGTATACCACGTAACCCAATGAGTATCAGACTTCGAAACCAAATGAAGTACGTGCAGGTTCTTTTGAACGGTAGATAGAAGTATTGACAAAAAAGAAAGAAAATAAGTTAATGGCGCTACGCAAAACAAACTAGGTTCCATTAGTACAATTCCACATTTAACTGTAATGTTTCGGAATGGTAGAGGTTGGGAAATGACGCAAAGAAGGTTGACACAATGTTTTCAATCGTTAGTATTTTAATTAGAAACAGACAATTACATTCATCAGAACAAAGGCAGTAGTCGCAGTGGTAATCGTAAAGACAAACAGAAGAGCATGAAACAGAATGAACGTGAATAATTATATATACTGAAATACGAAACACGAAACACGCCAGGAGTCTGTAAGCTTACTCTTTGACAAAAATGACACTGTACACAAATCTTAACACTGTAGAACACAGATATTTCCATTATATACGTAGAATTACTTTGAAAAAACTAATTACTAAGCGGTTCATGAAGAGGAGACGCACACCCAGCCTGCCCTCTGTACCGTCCACACCAGCACAAACCGAAATCACCAGAACACCGCTACTCACTCACAGGTATGGCTCAGTTCCACAAGCAACTGTGTTGAACCCGGCCGCTGTGGCCAAGCGGTTATAGGCGCTTCAGTCCGGAACTGCGCTGCTGCTACGGTCGCAGGTTCGAATCCTGCCTCGAGCATGGATGTGTGTGATGTCCTTAGGTTAGTCAAGTTTAAGTAGTTCTAAGTCTTGGGGACTGATGACCACAGATGTTAAGTCCCATAGTGCTTAGAGCCATTTGAACCATTTTTGAACCACTGTGTTGATACTGTAACGTATCTGTAGCAGGGATGGACCGGACAGGCACGCTGAGTGTGCTTTCGTCTATAGGGCAAGCACAATGGAAGGGAACTGACGAACTGGTGACTCGACAGGACGTGAGTTTTGGAGATGTCAGGGAATTTGGACATTACTCCAGTTTACAAGCAACTGCTGTCAGAAAGGTGCATTTTTGTCAACATCTTTTTCAGAACAAGAGAAAAAACTGCTTTGTGCAACAGCAACGAAAGTTGCTAATTAATGACTCGCTTGGCGAGACAAACGATCAGAGGCAGCCAATCAGATGTAAGGTCATGCTCAGAGAAAATTATTCAGGACTATAGAAGAGAAAAATGGTTCAAATGGCTCTGAGCAGTATGGGACTTAACATCTGAGGTCATCAGTCCCCTAGAACTTGGAACTATTTAAACCTAATTAACCTAAGGACATCACACACACCCATGCCCGAGGCAGGATTCGAACCTGCGACCGTAGCATACGCGCGGTTCCGGACTGAAGCGCCTAGAACCGCTGGGCTCTAGAAGAGAGAGACATTCCTGGACTTCATCTGAACCACTTCAAAATCTGCCGAGAGCTTCCACAAAACAGTTCGTTTGCGAAATTCATGCTCCCCAGTTATTCATTGCTGTTGGCCGTCTATTCCAGTTCAGCATAGCAGCTGGATGTACACCCTATATAAGTGCCGCCACTTGCGGAGGCTGGTCTTCTCTAGGGTACAGTATGGACACTGCTCAATCAGCGACGATGTCTGGCTATACTATGAACTAAAGCAACCCACAAAATGTTCACCTGTTGGTATTCTGTCACTCTCAAAGAATTAACAGTTGAGAAATCGACCATGTACATTGGAGATGTGATTTATATCTGCCTCTAAGTACACAAGGCGTCTGAGAAAACTAATGAGACTTATTTTTTATCTAACAAAATCGTTATTTTTTTCAAACAACAATATTGTCCCCTTACAAGTAGTTTCTTTTTGTAGCTACACACTGGCGGAATCATTGTTCCAAGTCTCGGTAGCAGTGCTGAAATGCTTCAGCTGTTGAGGCGTTTAACATGTCGGTCACTTCCTTTTGAATGTTCGCCAGACAAAGTTGCAAAGACACACATTACGTGAACGGGGGGGAGGGGGGCTATGAAACAACAGGAATGCCTTTTGAGGTCAAAAATTTCGTCATGGAAGTGAGCGTGTAACATGGGGCGTTGTCATGATGCAGCATCCACTTGTCTGCGGTGTCCGGTATCACTTGATTAACTTTTTCCTGAGCCTTTCAAGGACATCTTTGTAAAACACTGGGCTGAGAGAGTATTCCGACGGGCTGGTCTCACAAGAGCACGCACACGTTGGGGGTTTTCGTCGGTTTCTGAATTTGAAGGACTCCCTGAGCGACGTTCATCTTCATCGTGTTCTCGGTGTTGCAAAACTGATTTCCTCCAGAGGAAAAATTGTACTGTTCACACCATGGAGGTAGAATAAGAGGAGATGGCGCTACAGACTTACGCTGTAAGTTGTTTCGAAGCCAGTGGGCGGAGCGTGCCGCCATCTTGGATCCCCCAAAACATTAGCAGACGAGTGTTTACAGTTGATTCTTGTTCGTTATTTCTGTCTTGTGCACGCGATATTTATTTTATATAGTAAATGTTACACTGTTTTAGTGAACAACAGCATAAGGAACGCAACTTCAAACGTTTTTCTGGTCTTAAATGCGTATTCGATACAGTAATACGACACGAAAATATGACGCTTCTGGCCTCAGTACTGTAATTCCTTTTTGTTTATACACTTCGAATAACCGAGATGAGAAGTATGTGCTATGAAAAGCGTGCTTTCTTAATCCATTTCTGTTCACTTTCATTGTGTTTGTGTCGATAATTGATAAAGCCAGAACTCCAAAAGCAATGATTGATAGTTTAGAGGCACCGATTTGTATTCGTTGCATTAATTTTAAATGTTCAAGTTTGCAAGAAACTTACCTTATTTCCTTTGGTGTCCCATAGATGTATGCACGGATGATATAAACAAGACAGCTGTCATGTCAACAAAGTGAAAGATTCGTTAAATTACGAAGGAAAAGAACGGAATTTAAGATTGTCAGGCCCACTGTGGTTTACCCATCTGCTTTGTTCATAAATTGTACCTACCAAAACACGACAACACAATGATTACTGCAATGATCTAAATAGCCTGGACTTAGGTAGGGAACTTTGCTTTAACAAATATGTAACCCTTTAAGTACTTATAATTTAACCACTGTAACAGGTGTTCCACACATTTTACTGAAGATTTAACTAACTACATGTAGTTACATTACTTTTATATTAAATTATTGCATTTTAAAACATTAGTCCCCATTTCCAGCCTATTTCTTGCCAGGACTTTTGAGTTACTTGGGAATAACCAAACGCTGAAAACCAAGTGTATTGCTCACCTCCAGAGAGCTCTTCGTGTTGGACTGATAGGAAATCTAAAGTCAAATCACAGAAATAAAACCATACTGTAAAACTTTACAGTGCATCAGATTTTCAAGTATATATAAGGAAATAGCGCTTAAATAAGTCCACTTGCGAATGAAATGTGATTTGTTTAAACTTTAGACTACAATCAGAACGATTAGTACACCCGTAAGCGACGCAAGCCGGCATTTTTTATCAAAACACTTCACAACTACACGGAATCAAACCACCAGAAGCGAATGTTTTGGGGTAGGTAACATGGCGGATCTTCACTTGGGTTGGCTTCAAGTTTGTGACGTCATGACAGCTCCTCTTATTTTTACTTCCATGGTTCACACAGAACGTTCCCCTTAGGCCTGTTTCAACTTTTCAAAGATCACACTCACGGATTTTCCAAGTTTAACACAAAACTTGATTACATAACGTTGCTCCAAATTTGGGTTGTTCCATTTTCGTAACACACAACAAGGAGACACTGGTGGGGCTCTCAAAAATGACGTGATGGCTGTACGCAGCTGAAACTCGTACTGAGCATCTGGAAGGGACGAAAACACCGGTCTCCACAAGCAGAACAACACAGCGCTGCCAGATCGATCGCAGTGCTGTGTGTCTCATTGCTTTTCTCTCTCACCTCGTAGTGTTGTGGTGGTACACACCGTCTGCTCTCCACTTCCTCAAGCAAGTGGAACCCAAAGATGCCGTACCGTGAGGCCGTGGCAGTATGCGACTCTATCGTACTTATGCTGCCAATCAAACCACCAGTATGAATATCGAGTAATTGGGTCTAACAGGGATGTATGCGAACAGGAAGGGCTGTGCTACAAACAATGGGAGGAATTCTAATTTGTCTCATTTAAGATTTACATACAATGAGTAAAACGAATACTAAGCACTTAAATCTCGAGGAAAGAGAGCATTAGTATTCGACATCAGGTTTCCCATGCGATCAAGTAGCAGTTAAAAATCAGAAACGATGTCAATGAAGACATTATGGGGTTCAAATGAGCGATAGAGAGGGAAATACTAGCAATAAGGAGAAACAGTGGGGTACGCTGGCGTGTTACTCACACTATATAGGCCGTAGCGTCTTGCCGCGTTACGGAGATAGCGATTGGCAGTACTCGGACCGCGTGAATCACGTGATGTCTCGCGAATATTCGATTTTCAAAGACTGACTGCTTCTGTCAATGTGTCATGCTTTAGAGCCAGATTTCCGCCAACATGACGGCTACCACGAGATTGTCTGCGATTGACACACACTACGCGGACGCTACACCAAGACAAAAATGACTCTCAATGACCCTGCTGCGTACTATTTCACCAGCAAGAAAATAGCAGACTGTCAGCCACCTTAAACGACCGTTCCTAGAGAAAGCTATGTCTGTCTTACCAGAGAGTCCTGACGGATATCTCCAGATGTGTTAGGTTCTAAGCGCCAACAATGTCCCACGAAAGTATCCCTCGTTTCCCGGCGACTTCCTTCAAACCAATGAGCCTCTCTGATGGTCACATCCATTTTGGTGACCACCAATGACGATTTCAAATGCGTTGCATCAACATTAAACTGCCCTAAAATTCCTTCTGTACAGAGGCAATACTGTGAAACGTCCCCTTTGGAAAATTATAAATGACTGTGCTGATAAACCTCTTATGTTATTTGATTTTCAAACAGCTGAGCAAAACTCAACGTACTCAGACATTTCTCTCTCTACTTATTCTGATCAACACTAAACTGACACAATATTTTTAGCGCAACGCAATCTGACTTTCAATATTCCCTACAAGATAATGGCCCTGACTAACAATAACCTATGCCTTTCATGAATCACTTACCTCACAAAAATCTTCGTTACTCGAACTACTGCAATACAGCGAGCGCCAACACAGCCAGCTAAATAAAAGATTCTAACTACTGAAGGCACTAACTACTGATAGGCATAGTTAGCAAATGAAAGATTTTGATAGAGGACAAACAACGTATTTTCCTTAATAGTGTTCAAAAGTCATCACTTATATATTTCTATCAATTCATGACATCCATCTTTACAAATTTCCTTTTTCTGGCGGACACACGTCCAGATCGTCCGCTTATAGTAACCTCTCAAAACTCCGCCACCTCTCTCCCCACATCCACCACTGCTGGCGGCTCACCTCCAATTGCGCAACGCTACGCGCTGTTCACATCCAACTGCCCAACACTACAATGGCGAATATTCCAGCAATGCCGACCAGCCACAGATTGCACACAGCACAGCACAGCCACAGAGCGCTACGTGGCGTTACCAACATAAAAATTTAAACAGCCTACTTACAACTGATACAGAATTTCCGCCTTTCTCTAGTCGGCGAGACAGGTAGAAAATTAGAACGAAAGGTCTTAATATTTGAGACAAAATGAATGTACCATGACGGGGTCCGATATAACGATATTGTTTGAGAATAAGTTTTGTAAAGAGTAATTGCTATCAGTCTACTGTCGTCCAAAACTGATACGTTTTGTGCAAATGAAACGTTTCCAATTAACTCTAAGTACAGTCCTGTAGCCGACGAACCCAATCCTTCAATTTGGTCCTGATTCGTACCGTCTAATTCAAGTCCAGCCTGGCCAAACTAATTATCATCAGCGTAAATTAGCTTATCACCGTTACCTAGCTTCACAACGTGCAGCTTGATACGAAAACCATCGCTATATTAGTTAGTTTTCCAAAATGAATGTGGAACAGCACACTTCCAAAATGACGCCCAGCGAGGTGGTCGTATCTCCAGAACCCATCACCACATTGCGGCAGCAACGGAAGGTACGATACTCCTCGATCTGTTCTCCAGGATTTTTCGCAACCCACTTCCTTGTGGAATCCTTTGAGAGACAGTGGGAAACTTTCTGCCGCTTGCGGCCTCGCGCTCGTTGTCAGAAAATGTGACACAGGCCATCAGCCCCGGCCTCGCCTCTCTCTCTCTCTCTCTCTCTCTCTCTCTCTCTCTCAGCCGGAAGGATCAGCGACACTGCCAGAGTGGACTCACCCAGGCCGCCGGGCCGCTGTGTGTCTCGGAAAGCCAGCGAGTGGTTGTAGCGAACGGGGGGAGAAATGGCGAAGCGTCTGCAGCACGCGAAGGGAAGGCGAGAGGAGAGGAGAGACAGAGGAAACGCAGGAAGGGCGGGAGGGCCCACTCACTCTCCAGAACAATGGGCGCCTGCCCTGGGGACGCACCCACGCACGAGCTCACGCACTCCTCTCTGCTGACTCACGCACTACTCCCGGCTTCCTGTCCTCGCCCGCTCTGCCTTCTGTAAGTCGCCAGCTGCCACTTGCGCTACCGGCTGCGCCTGGGAGCCACCGTTTACTACACAATCAACACATCTTCAAGCCAGGTTCTCTGCTTACGAACTTACACATTATTA
The DNA here is from genome assembly GCF_023898315.1 of Schistocerca nitens. Lineage (NCBI taxonomy): Eukaryota > Metazoa > Arthropoda > Insecta > Orthoptera > Acrididae > Schistocerca > Schistocerca nitens. Next base: position 102,378,327 of record NC_064622.1, read on the forward strand.
ACATTTGCCGCGAATCTTCCTCAACTGTTCATCTCTATACAGGGTGTTACAAAACGGTACGGCCAAACTTTCAGGAAACATCCCTCACACACGAAGAAAGAAAATATGTTATGTGGACATGTGTCCGGAAACGCTTACTTTCCATGTTAGAGCTCATTTTATTACTTCTCTTCAAATCACATTAATCATGGAATGGAAACACACAGCAACAGAACGTACCAGCGTCACTTCAAACACTTTGTTACAGGAAATGTTCAAAATGTCCTCCGTTAGCGAGGATACATGCATCCCACCCTCCGTCGCATGGAATCCCTGACGCGCTGATGCAACCCTGGAGAATGGCGTATTGTATCACAGCCGTCCACAATACGAGCACAAAGAGTCTGTTCATTTGGTACCGGGGTTGCGTAGACGAGAGCTTTCAAATGCCCCCATAAATGAAAGTCAAGAGGGTTGAGGTCAGGAGAGCGTGGAGGCCATGGAATTGGTCCACCTCTACCAATCCATCGGTCACCGAATCTGTTGTTGAGAAGCGTACGAACACTTCGACTGAAATGTGCAGGAGCTCCATCGTGCATGAACCACATGTTGTGTCGTACTTGTAAAGGCACATGTTCTAGCAGCACAGGTAGAGTGAGTGGCTCTGAGCACTATGGGACTTAACATCTGAGGTCATCAGTCCCCTAGAACTTAGAACTACTTAAACTTAACTAACCTAAGGACATCACACACAACCATGCCCGAGGCAGGATTCGAACCTGCGACCGTAGCAGTCGCGCGGTTCCAGACTGAGCGCCTAGAACCACTCGGCTACCGCGGCCGGCGCACAGGTAGAGTATCCCGTATGAAATCATGATAACGTGCTCCATTGAGCGTAGGTGGAAGAACATGGGGCCCAATCAAGACATCACCAACAATGCCTGCCCAAACGTCCACAAAAAATCTATGTTGATGACGTGATTGCACAATTGCGTGCGGATTCTCGTCAGCCCACACATGTTGATTGTGAAAATTTACAATTTGATCACGTTGGAATGAAGCCTCATCCGTAAAGAGAACATTTGCACTGAAATGAGGATTGACACATTGTTGGATGAAACATTCGCAGAAGTGTACCCGTGGAGGCCAATCAGCTGCTGATAGTGCCTGCACACGCTGTACATGGCACGGAAACAAATGGTTCTCCCGTAGCACTCTCCGTACAGTGACGTAGTCAACGTTACCTTGTACAGCAGCAACTTCTCTGACGCTGACATTAGGGTTATCGTCAACTGCACGAAGAATTGCCTCGTTCGTTGCAGGTGTCCTCGTCGTTCTAGGTCTTCCCCAGTCGCGAGTCATAGGCTGGAATGTTCCGTGCTCCCTAAGACGTCGATCAATTGCTTCGAACGTCTTCCTGTCGGGACACCTTAGTTCTGGAAATCTGTCTCGATACAAACGTACCGCGCCACGGCTATTTCCCCGTGCTAATCCATACATCAAATGGGCATCTGCCAACTCCGCATTTGTAAACATTGCACTGACTGCAAAACCACGTTCGTGATGAACACTAACTTGTTGATGCTACGTAATGATGTGCTCGATGCTAGTACTGTAGAGCAATGAGTCGCATGTCAACACAAGCACCGAAGTCAACATTACCTTCCTTCAATTGGGCCAACTGGCGGTGAATCGAGGAAGTACAGTACATACTGACGAAACTAAAATGAGCTCTAACATGGAAATTAAGAGTTTCCGGAAACATATCCACATAACATCTTTTCTTTATTCGTATGTGAGGAATGTTTCCTGAATGTTTGGCCGTACCTTTTTGTAACACCCTGCATACAAGGTGTAAATTTTAAGTTGAAAACCAGAATAACTCGGAAAATAAGCTTCAAAAAAATGTGTAGAATCCATGGTTGATTATTTTCGAGGGGGACATCTGCTGGTGCTAAAATTAGCCCGCCACTCGAGCCCCCTGTGGGTGGGACGGGAGGCAACTCTAAAATTTCAAATGGGAACCCCCATTTTTTATTGTAGAATCAGATTATACATAAAAAACTACGTACATTTTGTCTTAAACATTTGTTTTGATTCTTGGTAGGTGGCGCTGTAATTCAAGAAAATCCGTGTTCTCATTTTTACGTGGAAAATGGTTATGGGTAAATAAAAAATACTTATTTACTTCGGGTTTGAGAGAGAGGAATTAGAGTTCTACAAATGTTCACCCAAATATTTGGGTCAACATTTGAAAAACTCCAATTTCTCTCTCTCAAACCCCACCCTATGGGGAAAGAGGGAGAGTTTTAGTTTCAACGAATCAAAATTTACGGCTGGGGTGGCGGGTTAATTTTAGCACCAGCTGGTGTCCCCCTCGAAAATAATGAACTTTGGATTCTACACTTTTTTTCGTGTGAAGCTTATTTTTGGAGTTATTTTGGTGTGTCAACTTAAAATTTACACCCTATATAACAGAACTGCCTCGCCATAAACTAGGCCAAACAGTTGAAGTTAGAAACTTCAAAAGTATGGAGACCGAGTTTATCTTGTAGTGTAGGCATCGTTTACTATGGGATTATTCGAAATTCCACCCCTAAGGCGGTAAAGTTGGAGAAGAAAGGTGTTCTGGAAATACGTCGCTGTCAAAGTAATTTTGAAGCTAGAACTACGAAAATTTGTATTTGGTTTCTCGGTCAGAAATAAAAAAATACGTGTTATAGCATTTTTGGCAATTCGGTCAGTAAGGGTATAAAATAGGGAGTGAAAGAATTTTTTAAAGTAAATCTTTAGTAAAGTACTAGTAAGCCTTTTTAAAGCTAGTCTATGATAACGGGTATTTGACTTCTGAGTTAGAAATGTAACAAAAAAAGTGTTTCAGTGTTTTTGGAAAGTCGAAACCTAAGGAGGTGGAATAGAGGATGAAATTTTTTTCATTAAGAAAACATTTTTAAAGCTAAATCTATGAAAACCGATTTTTGGCTTCTAAGGATACGTGTGTTATGGCATGAAAATATCTATGGAAATAACATCACAAGAACTCAAAAGGTAGGAGTAACGAAGAGTTCCGAATCGAGCTCCCAAAATCACTTTTGCCTGGAAGTACATTCGGAAAAGACCAGTATTCAACGGCGTAATTAGAGTGAAAAGTCTGTAAGATGTTGCACTTTGTCAACAACAACAAAATTCGGTTAAAGAGAAACAAAACAAAATCTGTGCGGGCCATACAGTCTACGCAAGCGAAGCAGGGGGGCGCGAAGCTAGTCCAGTGCATTAGAACAACAATAGCAGTGAACCATTTATTATTTAAAGTATCGGACGTCCATGTGTAAAACAGCTTCAAACGTCTGTTTACTTTAAGAATGAGTTAACATTTTAAATACTTGATGTTAAGCATGTAAGCGGAGAAAAAGTTTAGGAAAGGTTTAAAATTATGCTTAAAGTTTGTTGCAAGTCGCTAAGAGGCCTCATTATGAGACACTGGATGAATATAAACTAGGTAATTTCCGCTCTATTTTAAGCAAAACCGAGTTTTTCACGCATCTCAATGTTTATGTGTGGTACAGTGGTATAATTTTGCTGGTGAATTCAGTAGTATACGTACTCTGCACGCGATTATAGTGGGTAACAAAGAAGCAACAAATTAGACGGTAATAAGATTTACTTCATGAACAGGGAAAATGTAGTAGCGAGTAGCTCTTTTCTTTCATCTTTTTTGGGGGTTGTCAACAGGAAATAGTATCGTAAAGGTTTGAAATTGTTTGCAAAGTTTGTCGCATGTCGCAAAGTGCTCTCATTCGCAAATAATGGACGAATAAAGTCAGGGTATTTCCGCGCCATTAGTTACGCTGTTTCGAGACAGCTTCCAACTGTGACACTCGTCTTATTGTGCAAAACTTTTGATACGAGATTATACCCCTTAATCAGTAGATGACGGTCTTTCAAAATGACGGAGAACAGCAACCGCTCGTTCTTTCCTTTCAGGCTTTATTAAAGCAAACCTAGATGTCCGCTAGTGCCTCGCCATTATCAATGCACTATTTCACAGTTTCAATACATGTCCTAGTATGTTAGTCCCCTGTTGTTCGGGCTTCTGTCACAGTTCATTCAAAACTCCACGGTATTCAAAGGACTGACATACTACGACATCTATCGAAACTATGAAATAGCGCACTGATAATGGCTAGGCACTAGCCGAAATCTGAATTTGCTTTTAATAAAGGCTGAAAGCAAAGGACGAGCGGTTGCAGAGCTCCATCATTTTGAAAGCCATATCACAGTAGTCGAGTGCATTCCACATTCGTGATGAGACGTAACTTGATTTTCAGTAGATGACAGTATTTTAATATTTTAAATTCTGTCAGTATTTACACGAAACATTGAAGATCAACTTTTTGTTGCTGTCTGAAGTAGTTAGGCAGCCTGCTACGGATAACGGGTTTCGGGATAGTCAATTTACTAATACAGATGCCCTTGTCGATCGTAGATATAATATGGGCATTAGGCCATGGTCGCAACCATGTTTTCCTGTCTAACTTTCCACCTGATAATGGTGGAGAAATTCTCAAATCTTATAAAGAAGGCGAAAGTCGATTTCAGAGCCGAGCTCGTTACACGTGACCGCAGAACGATCGGTTCGTGACGTCATCCGACCGCTGGCACAGGTAGCGAGGTCGCACCGGCGTGTGTCTACGGCAGGGAGAGGACTCACGTGAGACAAAGCTGCGGGCGTTACGGTTAGTGCTAACAAGGGAACCTCCCCATCGCACCCCCCTCAGATTTAGTTATAAGTTGGCACAGTGGATAGGCCTTGAAAAACTGAACAGAGATCAATCGAGAAAACAGGAAGAAGTTGTGTGGAACTATGAAAAAAATAGGCAAAATATACAAACTGAGTAGTCCATGTGCAACATACGCAACATCAAGGACAACAGGAGCTCAGTAGCGCCATGGTCTCGTGGTTAGCATGAGCAGCTGCGGAACGAAAGGTCCTTGGATCAAGTCTTCCTTTGAGTGAATATTTTAATTTTTTATTTTCAGACAATTATGTGACGCACATGTCGTCACCAGTGTCGTATAGAATATATCAGAAGTGTTTTCCTGTGGAGGAATCGGTTGACCTACGACCTTGCGATCTAATGTTATCGGTTCCCATTGGAGAGGCACGTCCTTTCGTCTACTAATCATACGGTTTTGCGGTGCGGTCGCAAAACACAGATACTAAACTTATTACAGTGAACAGAGACGTCAATGAACGAACGGACAGATCATAACTTTGCGAAAAAAAAGAAGTAAATTTTACACTAGAGGGAAGACTTGAACCAAGGACCTTTCGTTCGGGAGCTGCTCACGCTAATCACGGGACCACGGCGCTCCTATGCTCACACTGTCCTTGAAGTTGCTTATCTTGCGCATGGACTACTCAGTTTGTATATTTTGCTTATTTTTTTCATAGTTCCACACAACTTCTTCCTGTTTTCTCGATTGATCTATGTTCAGTTTTTCAAGGCCTATCCACTGTGCCAACTTATAACTAAATCTGAGGGGGGTGCGATGGGGAGGTTCCCTTGTAAGTAAAGCGAAGAGTGCAAACCCTCCTGCTCTACAAGCTCCGTAACAAAGAACGGCGCGACTCGGTCGTCTTCGTAGCCTCACTAGAAATACGGACTCTGCAACGGTCTTGTCACGTCACAGCAGTCGGCTCGTGGCCGAGGAAAAGGGCAGGCCCCGGCGCATACGTCACGAGCTGACTGTCACGTGACCAGGGCCCGCTGGCTCAGCTCAGCCGACGAATGACGTTTCTAAATCTTTTGACTGGTAATCGGCTGTGTACGTACAAACGAGGAATGCGTCTTCTACTAGATTCCGCTATTTCGGATTCTTGCTGATTTTGTTGCTGCAGTAGAACACAAGTTTGCGAGTATAGCGTAACTTAAGGTATACAGGGTGAGTCGCGTAAGACGTAACAACCCCTTTATTCCGGGGTACATGCACAATAATCACAACGTTTATATTGACCGAGATAATAAGGCAAGTACATGTTTTTTAAATGGGACGCTGTACTTTTTTTTACCATCGTTCGAGCGCTCTGGAAAAGACGCGTATAGTGATGCAACCCATGTTGCTATTGTGATTCAAACTTTGCTTAAAAGAGGGCGGATGAGGATGTACCTACGTAGCGTAGGCCGTGCATGCTGCATAGAGCACGGCAACTCGGCCTGCGGATCGCGCGAGGCGTGTTTACAGTCTGCAACCGCTTCCGACCGCCTCGACCTTCAATCGTACAATATTTCCCAGCGTCTTTTAAGCGAAGTTTGAATCACAATAGCAACATTCGTTACATCACTATACGCGTCTTTTCCAGAGCGTTCGAATGATGGTAAAAAAAGTATAGCGTCCCATTTAAAAAACATGTACTTGCCTCATTATCTCGGTCAATATAAACGTTGTGATTATTGTGCATGTACCAACGTATGTGCCCCACAGTCCGCTATGATTCGCCGAACACCGCTTGTCGATACGTGCAATCGCCCCCGCAATAATGGGGGGGGGGGGGTGGGGGGGGGTTGTTACGTCTTACGCCTTACGCGACTCATCCTGTAGACTCAACACAAACGATACACCCGCATGTTTTTAGTTTTCAGTCTCTTCTGTCAAGTTCTTGTTTCATACTACATGCAGTGCCTCATGCAATTGATAATCCTACTGGAATGTTTTTTCAGTTTATTGTACATAGCACACACACGACAAATTGCTAATGGATCTCAGCATAAAAATACAAGGTAACTTAAAAAAATGGTACAAATGGTTCTGAGCACTATGGGACTTAACTGCTGAGGTCATCAGACTTAGAACTACTTAAACCTAACTAACCTAAGGACATCACACACATCCATGCCCGAGGCAGGATTCAAACCTGCGACCGTAGCAGTCGCGCGGTTCCGGACTGAGCGCCTAGAACCGCGAGACCACCGCGGCCGGCGATAACTTAAAACTTATGCACATCACTCAGAGGATTCTCACGGGAAACGTCAATCGTTTATTTTAGATTAAAGATTGTGATATAGTCGTGATGCCTCTCGACCGTTTCCATCTACTTGGTCGTACACAGACACCATCTCGGTTTGTTCCCGACACGAATATCGGACCATTCAGCTGCTTACAGTACGCTGCGTCAATCACACAATCTGCAACACACAAGGAACACACGGCACGTTGTCAGAGGACCCTTCATTCGTCACCGGCGTCTACCGCGGCAACGATGCATTTCCTGACGCATGTTCATAAGAACCTCTTCTCTTCCATTTCCAGTCAGGAATCCGGCCCTGCAGTTTACCGGTTTTATTCATGTTCACGCTGTGTATGAAAACGCAGCTTTTAACTTGTCGAGTTCGATTAATAGCAACAAAGAAAGTGAAGAAAACCGTGTAGCAGTAAATGTACGGAGTCCGGCACCCACAACGACACCAGAAATACTAAAATATCGCACTTTTCCAGCTGAGGGTTAAACCGGCCTCCCTATAAATTCTGCCTCCGGCCCTCTCACAGCGCAATAACAGTCGGAGACTTGACGCGTCGTGAAATGTAAATTTATCAGACGGCACAGTCGTGAGGTAGCAGAGAGCTGTTAATATCCTCGGAGGCAGGCTTGCGGCGTGAACATAAAACCAGGCACCCCGGAGCTAACGCCCGTCACGCAATAGCTACTACTGTGTGGGACCAAAGGGAATGTGGGCCACTAACAAGTAAACTCCCCATCGCATCCCCCTCAGATTTTGTCGTAAGATGGCCCAGTGGGCAGCCCGTCTTTAACTGAGGACACATCATGCACGAAAAGAGGAAGACGGAGTAATGAACTGTGAAAGAAGCACAATAGAAACAGTGAGCCGTCCAAGCTCAAGAAGTGCAGCATCGCGCATACTTAGGTATCAACGGCGTCGTGGTTATGTGGTACAGGTGTTGCACTGCGAACGGGGAGATTCGCCTTCAATTTTTTTTCACAAAATTATGAACAGTCCGTGCGGTTATTGACGTGGCTGTTCGCTGTATTCAGGTTTATGTCTGCGTCGTGGTGTAAAGTCCGTCGGAACAGCCAGATACAAGAAAGGGACCTCCAGACGTACGTACCTCCTATTTGTTCTACACTAGTGCCACATGTTACGACTCCTGTGTTCCGTTTTGGAAGTTTTGACCTTTGAATTCCTTTGTTGTAGTACTGTTCACACCCGCTTATTTGCTGTTTTCATTTCTGTTAAAGATCGATGCGGCATCTCGCCTGCTCTCACTATTCATCACACTGACTTGCGACGGTAATATATTCTTACCACATGACGTATTCTATAAACAACATTTAGTATGACAAATATATGACAATTTCCAAGACCATAGAAGGAGAAAACACACGTCAACGACCGGATGGAAAGTTCATAATTTTGTGAAAAAAAAATATTGGGGCACGGGCGAGATTTGAACACGATGCTCCTCCTCCGCAGTACAAAACTGTGACAGCGCAACTACGACGCCGTAGCTACCTAAGTATGCCCGATCCTGAACATCTTGAGCTTGGGCCATTCACTGTCACTATTTCGCTTCTTTTTTCACAGTTAAGTACACCTTCCTTCTGTTTTCATGCCTGATCTGTGTTCAGTTTTCGACCGCTGTCCACTTGGCCTTCGTAGGACTAAATCTGAGGGGAGGGAGGGTGGGGTGGGGTGGGGTGGGGGGAAAGGGTAGTTTCCCTTGTGAGTAGAACGGTGTGCACCTGACGACGCGAACGCTATGGAGACAGGGAAAGGAGAGCGAATAAGTTCGGCCGCTATAAAGTTTCCAACACGTCTCCTTCGACAACAGATCCTAGTGCGTGAATAACAAACTAAAGGGTACCGTCCGGCGAACCGTGGTTCTACGGCAACGGGCGCACCCCGAATCCTCCCGAAACCAGGTAGGTAAGCAGGTAACAGGACCGAATCCTCCCAAACTGACATATTGTATGTTGTATTATAGACAATAATATAATGATCTCTGCCATGTTCCTTATATCCTTCCCCTACCCCTACCATGTTTTAAACAAAAAACGTTGATTCACTTATGCACGCTTTGCGCGTGACCTTGAGCGGGACTTAGTCGCTGGCGCTGTGTCGGCTGGACTTTATCTCAATAAGATAAAAGATAAAACTTTTAAACATAAAAACACGCGAAATGTTTTTACATCTTCTACTGTAACTTCATAAGCTTTCCTTTGCCTGCTTGGAGTAATCATAACGTTTAGAACTGCTACTTGCTGCGCCTGCGGCAACTGCTGCACCCCACCGCGATACGGTGGGTTCCAGGTACGGCCGGCGGCTTTTAACTACGCCACTCTTTGTGGCTCTGACTCGGCACACAATAGGAGAGCTGTATAGACTGGGGCGCAGTGCAAACTGGTTATGAGAGTCTTGTTTTCGACGGCAAGTTTATTAACTGAAGACTCCCTCCAAATTGCTCGCAGATTCTTCTAAATACAATCGTTAGTTAAATGGCTGCGACATTTCAGAATATTCATGCAACATATAGCTAGTTAATAAGCATTAGTCGCTAATATCAAAAGAATTCATTGTAGCATTCTCTGCTGCCTTGCCCTGTCACGGATTGCGCGGCGCCTCCCGCCGGAGGTTCGAGTCCTCACTAGGGCATATATATATGTGTGTGTGTGTGTGTGTGTTTTGTTCGTAGCGTAAGTTAGTTTAAGTTTGTTCAAGTAGTGTGTAAGTCCAGGGACCGATGTCCTCAGCAATTTGGTCCCTTATGAATTCACACACTTTTTTTTTCTGCTGCCGTTTGAATATTTTTGGCTCTAAAAGCCAGGCACATACTGTATCATAGCAGTTCACAGAAAGTTACCCAAGAGGACGTTCGGCTTTGTTATGTACGTAAGTGATTCTGTGACTAAGAAATGCAAAGAAAGTAATTTAATTTGACGGATGTGACGAAATCTTGCTACATCTCGAATGTTTGATATAGCAGAAGATGTCAAGGCGACCGCTCATGACAAGCGGGAAATCCGGGTTAAAGTCCCGATCTGGCACAAATTTTCCTTTTTCACAAGTAGCTGACGCTAATACATATTCACAATATATGAATCCATTGCATGCTATATACTTTTTAAAGAAAGATTACTATAATAACTAAAAGGTAAGCGAATTTACTAACTGTATGTGAAGTACATTTTTTTGATGTAGTTAATGTGAGTACCTACGTCACCTTTCTGGCGTACTTCTCTGAAATTAAAGCCACATATGATTACGTGCAGCGCTTGCAACGACTCCAAAAATTAAGCTAGAACACATTTACAAAAGGATTTTTATTCATACACCTGTAATTCTAGGTTAGCTCTGAAAATTAAAAAAATTGAAACAGAAAAAAGATTCACTGAAGAAACCGTATTGGATATAAAAATGACTAGCAAATAACGCCACTGATTAACAGTCTTCAAAGTGGAGAAACAGGAAATAATCTTGAACAAGTGTTTCGTAACTGTAAAGCCATTCGAAACACTATTTTTTGTTTTGTTTCCAAAATTAAGATCTGAAGGTGTTAACTCATTTATGGCATCATATTTACGTTCACGGCTTTTATTTGTGAACAAAACGTCTGTTTACAGCAACGAATACATTATCCGAGTCATTTCGGTAAACTACGTTTGACTGAGGACAAGCATATGACGAGATGAATATGGCAAACTTCCAAAACAGCCCTCAAATTGGGCGATACCCCTGACTACCACAGAAAAGAGAACAGTCCTCGTTTCTGCAGTTTGTCATCTAATTGTGTAGTCACGCCAACTGGAAACATGAAACAATAACTTCCACGGTATTTTGGTGGAGCTGCAGAGATAAAAACTGTAGACGAAGACAGAGACTGGAACACATACCCCAACAAATAACTGAGGACACTTGGTGTGAGTGCCCTTCTGAGATTAAGAGGTATTTGTAGCGGGTTCAGAGGACTGACACACCCACGCAAAATAAAAATAAACAAAATAGTCAAACAAGAATTGAGAGCGATTCTGATCGCTTCAAGAAGCCGTTGAATATTTTCAAAACCTTGTTTTTGAGGTACCAGCATCAAAGTGGAAATGAAGTTTTGAGAACTGTATCGAATACGTACTCAAGGATCTGTATTTTAAAGCCAGATGTTTTGAGAAACAGTAAATTTGTAAGAAAACATTGTGTTTTATTGTTCTATTAAAACCTTTGAAGACGGCTCTAGTACGCGGGATTATATACACGAGTATTACTGGAAGAATACAGTTACGGCAATCTAAAAAACACTTCTTCCTAGACAGCCACACACATGTTACAGAATTGCGACGCTTCGCCGTGTATTGTGCGCAAAAAAAGAAGGGGAGCCTTCATTACGGCGCATCCGCAGAGGCGAAAAAACGACAACAAAGACCAGGGCAGAGCGGTGTCGGCTCGTCGGACGAAAATGTGTGCCGCGTCCCGCGGGTGGCGTGCCTCGCTAATTAAATACAGCGGCCGACGCCCAAAGCGAGGGCCGTCCTGACGCCGCACACACGACCATTAATCTCCGGCTGGCGTCCGTTCACCGGCCCAGCGCTAGAAGTGCGTAGCCAATCTCGCCGAGGAGCGCCGCTGCCTACTCCGTCTTGAAATATAGCAGTGCAATCTGCATTTGTGTGGGACAGACTGCATTGGGAGCGTGGTGTGGGAGGGGGTGGGGGGGGGGGAACAAGTGTTGACGGCTTGCAGCCATACACACTTCAGGTACCTGCAATATAGGCTGCATAGCGAGCACACGGCATTCAAGATAAATAAATTTCCATTCCTATACTGCGTTCGGAGATATGATACTGCGTGAAGAGTTTGACAGAGCACTGAAAGGCCTAAGTCGAAACAAGGCCCCGGGAGTAGACAACGTTCCATTAGAACTACTGACAGCCTTGGGAGAGCCAGTCCTGACAAAACTCTACTATCTGGTGACAAGATGTATGAGACAGGCGAAATTTCATCAGACTTCAAGAAGAATATAATAATTCCAATCCCAAAGAAAGCAGGGGTTGACAGATGTGAAAACTACCGAACTATCAGTTTAATAAGTCACAGCTGCAAAATACTAACACGAATTCATTACAGACGAATGGAAAAACTGGTAGAAGCCAACCTCGGGGAAGATCAGTTTGGATTCCGTAGAAATACTGGAACACGTGAGGCAATACTGACCTTACTACTTACCTTAGAAGAAAAATTAAGGAAAGGCAAACCTACGTTTCTAGTATTTGTAGACTTAGAGAAAGCTTTTGACAACGTTAACTGGAATACTCTCTTTCAAATTCTGAAGGTGGCAGGGGTAAAATACAGGGAGCGAAAGGCTATTTACAATTTGTACAGAAACCAGATGGCAGTTATAAGAGTCGAGGGGCATGAAAGGGAAGCAGTGGTTGGGAAGGGAGTAAGACAGGGTTGTAGCCTCTCCCCGATGTTATTCAATCTCTATACTGAGCAAGCAGTAGAGGAAACAAAAGAAAAGTTCAGAGTAGGTATTAAAATCCATGGAGAAGAAATTAAAACTTTGAGGTTCACCGAAGACATTGTAATTCTGTCAGAGACAGCAAAGGACCTGGAAGAGCAGTTCAACGGAATGGACAGTGCCTTGATAGGAAGATACGAGGTTAACAGCAACAAAAGCAAAACGAGGATAATGGAATGCAGTCGAATTAAGTCGAGTGATGCTGAGGCAATTAGATTAGGAAATGAGACACTTAAAGCAGTAAAGGAGTTTTGCTATTTGGGGAGCAAAATAACTGATGATGGTCGAAGTAGAGAGGATATAAAATGTAGACTGGCAATGGCAAGGAAAGCGTTTCTGAAGAAGCGACATTTGTTAATATCGAGTATAGATTTAAGTGTAAGGAACTCCTTTCTGAAAGTATTTGTATGGAGTGTAGCCATGTATGGACGTGAAACATGGACGATAACTAGTTTGGACAAGAAGAGAATAGAAGCTTTCGAAATGTGGTAGTACAGAAGAATGCTGAAGAAACAACAACAACAATACTGCGGTCATCGTAAGAATAAACTCGATGTAAACTTTACAGTATGCGTTCTTCCGCGTTTGGTGGAACCTCATTGGATTTCGTTTCACGTGGCGAGGAAGCTAAGCAGTCTCGTGGACAGTGAATTAGAATAACCGTACGTTTCATTTGCTGCGTTGCGGGCACATCGACTGAGCGACAATACGGGACAACAGCTTCACGCGGCACCACGCTAATTACGTGACCAGACGGAAAACATAACATTCTCTCGATCTTAGCTAACATACTACTCTATTTCAAAACAAGAGTGATTAAAGTTACAATCTTAAGCCTTTACGTGTGACGTAAAAGCGTACTGCTGGGATTACACCATGTAGTTAAACATCGAAGCTACTGAAGACAGCCGGCCGGGGTGGCCGTGCTGTTCTAGGCGCTCCAGTCCGGAGCCGCGCAACTGCTACGGTCGCAGGTTCGAATCCTGCCTCGGGCATGGGTGTATGTGATGTCCTTAGGTTAGTTAGGTTTAAGTACTTCTAAGTCCTAGGGGACTAATGACCACAGCAGTTGAGTCCCATAGTGCTCAGAGCCATTTGAACCATTTTTTGAACCACTGAAGACATAAGTCATTCGTCTGGTAATGTCTGAAATACTTCCATATCAAAGTCCGAGGAATACATTTCAGTAACTGTCATCTGCAATGTTGACAACGAGGTGATCAACAACAGAATCATCGAAGCCACCCAAAAAAACACATTTTCTCCTCATCTTTTATGATGTGTTGATCAGCATTTCGGCAGGCATCTACGACAAGGCTTCGTGCATTATTTCCAATAGTCTGGCAGATTGAATGTTTTGTTAGTTCTTTCGACTCTTCCCTTAACTTGACTCCACCTTAATTTCATTGAGTTCAGATTAAAGTGGTACGGTGGCAACTGTAGAAAAATGTTCCATTTGTACAGTGTACTCCATGCCGTGAAAATTATTGTTTTCCCCATATTTCTACGACGCTTATGACTATTGCTCGTGTGAAACCGCATCTGTAGTACAAAACAATGGGCATATCCAAATAAACCTTATCTGATTTTTCAGTTTTCTCCACAAAATTTGTGGAATGCTTTCTTAACGTAGCAATCTTTAACAGTGTATTATAAAATATCGATAATTAACACATTTGCAAGCAAAATTCGAATTTTGCGTGTGATATGTAACTAGAAACACGAAGACGCTCATTTTTCATTGCAAATGATGACTAAGTATATGATAATTAGATTTTATTTGATTAATTTCATACACTACTGGCCATTAAAATTGCTACACTACGAAGATAATGTGCTATAGACGCGAAATTTAACCGACAAGAAGAAGATGCTGTGATATGCAAATGAATAGCTTTTCAGAGCATTCACATAAGGTTGGCGCCGGTGGTGACACCTACAACGTGCGGACATGAGGAAAGTTTTCAACCGATTTCTCATACACAAACAGCAGTTGACCGGCGTTGCCTGGTGAAACGTTGTTGTGATGCCTCGTGTAAGGAGGAGAAATGCGTACCATCACGTTTCCGACTTTGATAAAGGTCGGACTGTAGCCTATCGCTATTGCGGTTTATCGTATCGCGACATTGCTGCTCGCAAAGGTCGAGATCCAATGAGTGTTAGCAGAATATGGAATCGGTGGCTTCAGGAGGGTAATACGGAACGCCGTGATCGATCCCAACGGCCTCGTATCACTAGCAGTCGAGATGACAGGCATCTTATCCGCATGGCTGTAAGGGATCGTGCAGCCACGTCTCGATCCCTGAGTCAGCAGATGGGGACGTTTGCAAGACAACAACTATCTGCACGAACAGTTCGACGACGTTTGCAGCAGCATGGACTGTCAGCTCGGAGAACATGGCTGCGGTTACCCTCAACGCTGCTTCACAGACAGGAGCGCCTGCGATGGCGTACTCAACAACGAATCTGGGTGCACGAATGGCAAATCGTCATTTTTTCGGATGAATCTAGGTTCTGTTTACAGCATCATGATGGTCGCATCCGTGTTTGGCGACATCGAGGTGAACGCACTTTGGAAGCGTGTATTCGTCATCGCCATACTGGCGTATCACCCGACGTGATGGTATGGGGTGCCATTAGTTACACGTCTCTGTCACCTCTTGTTCGCATTGACGGCACTTTGAACAGTGGACATTACATTTCAGATGTGTTACGACCCATGGCTCTACCCTTCATTCGATCCCTGCCAAACCCTACACTTCAGCAGGATAATGCACGACCGCAAGTTGCAGGTCCTGTACGGGGATTTTTGGATACAGAAAATGTTCGACTGCTGCCCTGGCCAGCACATTCTCCAGATATCTCACCAATTGAAAACGTGTGGTCAATGGTGGCCGAGCAGCTGGCTCGTCACAATACGCCAGTCACTACTCTTGATGAACTGTGGTATCGTGTTGAAGCTGCATGGGCAGCTGTACCTGTACACGCCATCCAAGCTCTGTTTGACTCAATGCCCAGACGTATCAAGGCCGTTATTACGGCCAGAGGTGGTTGTTCTGGGTAATGATTTCTCAGGATCTATGCACCCAAATTGCGTGAAAATGTAATCACGTGTCATTTCTAGTATAACATATTTGTCCAATGAATACCCGTTTATCATCTGCATTTCTTCTTGGTGTAGCAATTTTAATGGCCAGTAGTGTATTTAAATGGTGGCAATGCTCAAAATGGACGAAAAAAATGGCCACAACGAGATTCGAACCAGTGCCCTACCCCACGGCATACACGATTATCAGACTTCAACACTACCTACCGACTGCAGCACTCGGTTCATAACAAATAACGCATTATACCTAGTTCGTAACTACTATTTCTCGCCGGCCAGTGTGCCCGCGCGGTTCTAGGCGCTTCAGTCTGGAACCGCGCGACCGCTACGGTCGCAGGTTCGAATCCTGCCTTGGGCATGGATGTGTGTGATGTCCTTACGTTAGTTAGGTTTAAGTAGTTCTAAGTTCTAGGGGACTGATGACCTCAGATATTAAGTCCCATAGTGCTCAGAGCCATGTGAACTATTTCTCGAAAAACTTCAAAGCCGATTTTGTCTGTAATCCTGCGAAAAACTTCACGAACGTGTTTCTCAACATTTTTAACTGTGCTCTGCTCGTGCGTTTGACTACGAAGTGGGAAGATGTGATAGCCATTTTCACGGTACGTATTAACAGCGCAACAATCATAAAACACGTAGCGTCTACACGGACCGCGACTGTACACCAATTTTGAAATGAAAACTACGTCGCTAAAGTGGTTATTAATAAATTAGAATATTTTGAAGTTTCGTTTCCGGTAACTGAGTAATAAGACATTTAATATATACTGTAACTTGGACCTACTTCCAAGAGCGTAGCACCACCCGTGTGAGCGTGCTACGGCTGCTCATCAGTCACCGTGTTCGTGTTTGTTTACAAAAGGTTTATTCTTATGACGAACGAAGTATAGCTGTCGCCCAGAGCTGGACATCTGCAGAGGCGCTCGCTGTCAAGACACAGTTGCACCTCTGAAGATGTCCAGCGTAGCTCTGGACGAAAGTTAGGAACGGAAAAGTTTGATGGCCCATCGCCACACAACTTGAAGTTTCACCAGTAACTGAGATACTCGTATACGGTCGTAAAACGTTCATTGTATGCACCTGGCATACCATCAGACGTCCTGAAAGAAGGAAGAGTTCGCAAAACGGCCATAGCTCTCAAAGGAACTCAGATTCCTAAACAACCTACAATATCTACCATACTTAGGGGAAGAACACTAGAAAATAACTCGTCATCCAAAATACAGGATTACATATGCGAGTTTTCTCAAGATTCCAATATGTAAAGCTTATGACAGTATTTTGACATAAAACCATACATAAAAAAATCTTAATGTGAATTCTATGAAAGTGTCATCAACGAAATAGTTCAATGAACAATGCCTTAGAGATTACCGGAGAAGTGAATGCGTCGTAGGGTATATAAGTATTTACAAAATGATTGTTTTCTTTTATGTGATTTTATTACCTGAAAATTTTAAATACTATTTTAAGAAACTGTGCGGCTCACAGTTTTAATCTGCCAGGAAGTTTCATATCAGCGCACACTCCGCTGCAGAGTGAAAATTTCATTCTGGAAACATTCCCCAGACTATGGTTAAGCCATGTCGCCGCAATGTCATTTCTTCCAGCAGTGCTAGTTCTGCGAGGTTCGCAGGAGACCTTCTGTGACGTTTGGAAGGTAGGAGACAAGGCACTGCCAGATTTAAGGCTGGGAGGCGGGTCGTGAGTCGTGCTTGGGTTGCTCAGTGGTAGAGCACTTGCCCGTGAAAGGCAAAGGTCCCAAGTTCGAGTCTCGATGCGGCACACAGTCTTAATCTGCCAGGAAGTTTCGTATCAGCGCACACTCAGCTGCAGAGTCAAAATTTCATTCCGAAGATTGTCAGTACTCCTATGTAAGAGGCGAAATATCTCATACCTTCAGTGTCGTGGTTGCTCTGTCCTCCAGAAAATACGGACCATGGCCATACATACAAGAGCGCCGAGTTGCCTAGGGCTCAGGCAGAATTGAGTACGGGATACTTCCAACAAAGGGCGCACAAGGCAAGACTAATTTACGCATCCACCTTACGTCACGCAAATAGTTCCCTAGTGGACATCAGATATAAGCTGATACACGGCTCCACTCAAGTCAGTATACCAACAGGGTATCGGTAGTTTATAAAAGCAACACCAGGATTTTGTCTACAGTCGTGGCCAATAAGGGTCCAACTGGACATTTTCCAAGTGATCGTAGTTATCGGCCACCAATTCTTAGCTGTGTGTGTTGTCTTTTATATGGTATTCCTTTCGTGTGTAAATGGTGCCAAATTTGGCGCCGAACTGTCTGGTGAACAAATGAACACTGCCTGGGCTGGGAGACACAACAAACCACAATCACACTTTGTTTTGGTGAAGTGAAAAGTGTTTTACTATGTCATTTGTGGAAAATACTTGTTATAGTTACGTGTGCATCACAACACCTCAGCATGATGCGGAGAATGGAAGTGCCTGCCACACGAAAACGTAAGTAAAAACGAATATGGGTGCGAAAACATCGCGACAAACTAAATTACATTCTACAAGATAGGTGAAATCCCAGCAACAAACTTTCTCATCAACATCGTTTGGTTGCAGATGACAAGCTACCTGTAGTAATTAACACACAAGTGATCCAGAAAATTTATGCACACCAAATGCAAAGGTATTTACAAAAAGAACCCATCTATTGTTTGAACCAAGGATGCACATAATTGTATAATCATTTAACAAAAATGTTCACATTACAGAATAAATAAAAACGAAAACTCACTGATGATGGCACAGTGGTGCCCAAACATGTTTGGGTACTGAGAAGAAACGGTGTTTTGCATAACT
Organism: Schistocerca nitens; assembly: GCF_023898315.1. Lineage (NCBI taxonomy): Eukaryota > Metazoa > Arthropoda > Insecta > Orthoptera > Acrididae > Schistocerca > Schistocerca nitens. Next base: position 102,396,775 of record NC_064622.1, read on the forward strand.
GGCGTACCTCACATCCAACAAATTACATGATTAAAACATACTGAATACTGCGGTGATATTACCACCGACTACTGAGTGTTGCTGTCTAAACATTTTTCTCGCCGGAAGTAGCAGCGACACGCACATGATAACAAAACGATGCGTAGTTTTAGGAGCACGAGGCCATCACACGATGTGTTTCACGACAGTCGACGGGGAATCTTTCTACACACTAATGACACTCAGTCACCTTCGAGATCCGTCGATGTCAGCTTTTGTAACATGTTCTCTGACAAGAAGATAAAAAAAAGTGTTGTGGACAGGCTCTTCAACAACCACCCTGAACTAGCAATGAAAGATAATTCATTGGCAATGGATACAACAAATATCTCAGAATTTGCAAAAAAACTAATCAATTTGTGCACGCCAAAATTAAAAAAATCATCTTTCCAATATTTTGCATCCTTAGGAAGAGAAGTGAATGCCATAAACACCGGTAATGGCATTGTTCGTAAGAATGGGTGGTGCTCGTTCTTCGGGACGTATCCTAAAGAACAGATACAACACATTATATAACTGATTCGCCGCGATGGGCAATCAATCCACAACCTTCAGTGAGGATGCAAATTTACATTAGACCTCCAGCAGCAACTTAAAACTAGCGAGCATAGAGGATATGGATGGGGACTGTGGATAGCTGGTGCTAGTTCGGGAAGTGAGTCGTCCAGGGAGCGTGCCGAGATAGTTCGCACATTCGCGATTAAGATTGTGTCTGGGTGGCGCAGTGGTTGATGCAACTGCCTCATAAGCAGGAGATCCTGGGTTCGAATCCAGGTCCGGCATAGATTTTGACTCCTCGCCGCTGATTCCGCATAAAGTTCCGACGCAGCAGATGTCAATACTTCCTTCCGTTTCCTTTCCGTCCTCCCCCCTCAACCTTCAATTTACATAAAACACATACTTCATGGCATATAATGTTTGTGTAATTACATCATTAAATACATCCTTCCGTGTGTTTTAGTTTATGTTTTTTCAAGGTCGCTGACATTATCGTAGTTCCCAACGAAATTATATATATAATTGGACCACTTTTTTCGCTTTGTGATAGATGGCGCTGTAATAATCACAAACATATGGCTCACAATTTTAGACGAACAGTTGGTAACAGGTAGGTTTTTTAAATTAAAATACAGAACGTAGGTACGTTTGAACATTTTATTTCGGTTGTTCCAATGCGATACATGTATCTTTCTGAACTTATCATTTCTGAGAACGCATGCTCTTACAGCGTGATTATCTGTAAATACCTCATTAATGTAATAAATGCTCAAAATGATGTGTGTCAATCTCAATGCATTTGGCAATACGTGTAACGACATTCCTCTCAACAGCGAGTAGTTCGCCTTCCGTAATGTTCGCACATCCTATGTGCCGGACATCCATCACGTTGGAAGTACATCGCCATTCTGTCATGCAGTGAAACATCTTGTAGTAACATCGGTAAAACATTACGTAGAAATCAGCATACATTGCACCATTTAGATTGCCATCGATAAAATGGGGGCCAATTATCCTTCCTCCCATAATGCCGCACCATACATTAACCCGCCAAGGTCGCTGATGTTCCACTTGTTGCAGCCATCGTGGCTTTTCCGTTGCCCAATAGTGCATATTATGCCGGTTTACGTTACAGCTGTTGGCGAATGACGCTTCGTCGCCTCTTGTGCCCAGTGGCAGAACTGTACACGACGTCCAAAGTCGTCGCCATGCAATTCCTGGTGCATAGAAATTTGGTACGGGTGCAGTCGATGTTGATGTAGCGTTCTCAACACCGACGTTTTTGAGATTCCTGATTCTCGCGCAATTTGTCTGCTACTGATGTGCGGATTAGCCGCGACAGCAGCTAAAACACCTACTTGGACATCATCATTTGTTGCAGGTCGTGTTTGATGCTTCACATGTGGCTGAACACTTCCTGTTTCCTTAAATAACGTAACTAACCGGCGAAAGGTCCGGACACTTGGATGATGTCGTCCAGGATACAGAGGAGCATACATAGCACACGCCCGTTGGGTATTTGGATCACAATAGCCATACATCAACACGATATCGACCTTTTCCGCAATTGGTAAACAGTCCATTTTAACACGGGTAATGTATCACGAAGCAAATACCGTCCGCACTGGCGGAATGTTACGTGATACAACGCACTTATACGTTTGTGACTATTACAGCGCCATCTGTCACAAAGCGAAAAAAGTGGTCCAACTAAAACATTCATATTTCTTTACGTACTATACGAATCTGTAATAGGAAATGGAGGTCCCTACTTTAAAAAATAAAAAAAAAAAAAACGCAGTTGATATCCCTGTGACCTATGGCAGCACCATCTACCGGGCCAACCATAGCGCCATCTGTTTCCCCCCTTCAAGCTAGACGAGTTTCATTCTTTGTAGTTTTTTCGTTTGATGCTTATTTCGTGAGATATTTGGCCCGGTCACTATCAATGGACCACCATATATATCTGACGTATGGCATCGTTTTAAATTAATTACAGAGCACAATTCCTCTAAAAATTTTCGTAAACTGTACCTGAGGACCCCGCTGACTTCCTTGGAATGAATCCGACTGACGTCCACTGACTTTTACGGCACCTGTCTCATATTGCCTCTATCACCACGTTACAGCCTCAACAAGACTATGCAAAGGCTTAAGGTTGAAATCATGTTGTTCAGCGCCTGGCCAGTGTTACGAGGTCCGGCACACAGGAGAAACCATAGCAGGGCAAAACCGCTTACCGCGGCTCAGGCGCTAGTCGCTGCCGATCGGGAACCTGTTCCGTAGTCACAGCCTCAGACACAAAAATAGTCAAGCACCGCAGTCACACAACACATCGCTGTGAGACCTAATGTAATGGTGTTGGCGCGTTATGGTGAAGGCGACTGACTGGGGAGGGGGAGCGATTATCTGTTCTTTCCAATCATCTTTACAGTTCAGAGCAACGTTGTACCACAGAAGTCTGCTGTTCTACCATTCGAAGCCTCTCAATGCTCCAGCAAGATAACGCTCGACCCCACAATCTCGCTGCACTTAGCAACCGCCCTCAGGTCGCAGTCAGCTGTCTAAGGCGCTTTGAGCGTCTTATCTCTCTTTGAAGGAAGAAAATCGGCAACTTAGTTATCAAAAAGGAATCATCCCGGCATTAGTCTTTAACGATTTACGTCGAAGAGGGGTTTGAATGCCTGTCTTCCCCAAATGCTGGTCCATTAGCACAATATCCCGCTCCGTTCCGTATCATAAAATCTATGGTGTCAAATCCGACACGTCCTACATTAAGACCCTCCTCAAGGGTAGCAAACTCAACCCGCCTAGGATCATTTTCAACAGGACGTTGTCAGACGTATTACTGTCCTGCAAGATGTTTGACAAACAAAGGTGGCAGTACTAAATGCTGCAAAATCAGGATGTCTATGACGTGTGTAATAATCACTGTCCGAATTATTACCGTGTTGTAGCGGTCGCAACACTGTTATTTATCCTTATCTTTTCTGTTCACAATCGCAAAGTATTTTACTAATATCGTCGTAGCCAAGCATTTTATATCGCATGATGGCGTATAACGCACTGGAGCCGGTCATATGTTAATAAAAATACTTTGTGATCGAGACAGAATTTCTTTTAATGTTGTGAATTATTTCGCACTTCTTGTTAAGTGGTAGTAATTTCACATGGTCGGAATCCTCTTCGTCCAATACAACTTTTTGGGTAGCGATGTGGCACAGGAGTGATTCGCATCACTGACTTTTTATACAGATACAACTCCTTTCTCTGTCTACTTCTATACTCTGGAAATCGTCTCACAGTGATTAGTGGAGACTATTTCTGCTAACCATACAATTTTCCCCATCCTCATGAAACTCTCCAATGATGCATCGAAGGAATGAGCCTCTACATCAGCACTCCTTCTTTTGGTAATTTGCGAGATGTACTTGTGAGAAAGTAGTGCGTTGCCTTATTCCTCGTGGAACGTACGCTCTCTGACTTTCAGCTGCACATCTCTTTGTGGTGCTTAAGACCTGTGTTAAAGAGTCTGCCACTGAACTCCCATAAGCATCTCAATGACGCTCTCGGGCTTGCTACACGAACCCATCACGAAACGCAGTGCTCTTCTTTGGATCTCTCCTATCACCTCTAAAAGGAAGAAGCAAGACTGGCTTTAATGTCCCGATGTGGAGGTTATAAGACACGGAGCAAAAGGTCGGATTTTGTCATGGATGGGAAAGGAAATCAGCCGTGCCCTTTCAAAGGAACTATATCGGCATTTGTCTGTAGCGATTTACGAAAATCAAGGAAAACCCTAAATCTGGATGGCCAGACGCGGGTTTGAACCGTCGACCTCCCGAATGCGAATCTAGCGTGCCAATCACTGCGCCAGCTCGCTCCTATTTCCTTTATTAATCTTACCTGGTAAGGACCCCAGACTGACGAGGGCAGCACTCGAGAATCATTCGAACGAGTGAATGTAAGCTCCGTCTTTCGTGGATGAATTACAGTGAAGCGCCAGAGGAACTGGTATAGGCACGCCTCTTCAAATACAGAGACATGTAAACAAGTAGAATACGGCGTATGTAAAATAACTTGTGTCTCGTGCAGTTATTGGATAGGTTACTGCTGCTAAAATGGCAGGTTATCAAGATTTAAGTGAGTTTGAACGTGGTGTTATCGTCCGCACGCGAGCGATTGGACACACTATCTCCGACGTAGCGATGTAGTGGGGATTCTCCCGTATGACCATTTCCCGAGCGTACTGTGCATGTCAGGAATCCGTAAAACATCACATCTCCGACATCGCTGCGGCTGGAAAAAGATCCTGTAAGAACGGGACCAACGACGACTGAAGAGAATCGTTCAACATCACAGAAGTGTAGCCCTTCCGCAAACTGCTGCAGATTTCAATGCTGGGCCATCAGCAAGTGTCAAGAGTGAGAACCATTCAACGCAACATAATCGATATGGGCTTTTTTGGAGCCGAAGGCCCACTCGTGTACCCTTTATGACTGCACAACACAAAGCTTTACGCCTTGCCTCAGTCCATAAACACCGACATTGGACTGTTGATGATTGGAAACATGTTGCGTGGTCGGACGAGTATCGCTTCAAATTGTATCGAGCGGACGGACGTGTACGGGTATGGAGACAACCGCACGAATCCATGGACCCTGCGTGTCAGCAGGGTGGAGGCTCTGTAATGATGTGGGTCGTGTACAGTTAGAGTGCTATGGTGTCCCTGATACGTCTACATACTACACTGACAGGTGGCACGTACGTAAGCATCATGGGTGATTACCTGCATCCATTCATGTTCATTGTGCATTTCGACGGACTTGGGCAATGCCAACAGGACAACGCGACACGCCACACGACCAGAATTGCTACAGAGTGGCTCCAGAAACACTTTTTTTTTTTAGGTTAGATTTACTTTTGAGTTTAAACACTTCCGCTTGCCACCAACCCCCCCCCCCCCCCGGCCCCTTATATGAACATTATTGAGCATATCTTGGATGCCTTACAACGTGCTGTTTAGAAGAGATCTCCATCCAATAGTACTGTTGCGGGTTTATTGACTGCCCTTCAGGATTCATGGTGTCAATTCCCTCTAGCACTACAGACATTAGTGGAGTCCATGACACGTCTTGTTGCTGCACTTGTGCGTGCTCGCGGGAGCCCTACACAATATTAGGCAGGTATACCAGTTTCTTTGGCTCTTCAATGTAGATTTCTTAAAGAAAAGTTTTTGATTCCAGTGTTAATATTGTAACAGCAGTAGACAGATATTGTACATCTTCGATGTCACACCTCAGGATTGTAATGTGGTCCGTGGGAAATTGTTGGACAAAGTGCCCTCATCCGACAGTGAAGCATCTTAAAACAAAGTGATTTATTTTTTTACATAAAGAAACTGCTCATCCGAACGTCAGATGCAGAAAGTCAGCCTTCTCCACGATACGAGCCGCAGTTGCAGCCTGCTGACAATGCCGTGGGAAAGGTTGCGAAACGCTTCCGGCGCTTTGCACGCTGGCTTCACAACGCAAGGACGATGCGCCGATTGCCGCCATCCTCTGAAATTTCACGGTTAATTGTGGTTGCACAACCATTGCACGACAACGGGACCGCGGACAGAAAAGAAAAAAAGGCTGTTCTATGAAATTCGCACATGAAGCTTGTTCAAAGAGCAGCGACTATATAGTACACTACTAGCCATTAAAATTGCTACACCACGAAGATAACGTGCTACAGACGCGAAATTTAACCGACAAGAAGAAGATGCTGTGATATGCAAGTGATTAGCTTTTCAGAGCATTCACACAAGGTTGGCGCCGGTGGCGCCACCTACAACGTGCTGACATGAGGAAAGTTTCCAGCAGTTGACCAGCGTTGCCTGGTGAAACGTTGTTGTGATGCCTCGTGTAAGGAGGAGAAATGCGTACCATCACGTTTCCGACTTTGATAAAGGTCGGATTGTAGCCTATCGCGATTGCGGTTTATCGTATCGCGACATTGCTGCTCGCGTTGGTCGAGATCCAATGACTGTCAGCAGAATATGGAATCGGTGGGTTCAGGAGAGTAATACGGAACGCCGTGCTGGATCCCAACGGCCTCGTATCACTAGCAGTCGAGATGAAAGGCATCTTATCCGCATGGCTGTAAGGGATCGTGCAGCCACGTCTCGATCCCTGAGTCAACAGATGGGGACGTTTGCTAGACAACAACCATCTGCACGAACAGTTCGACGACGTTTGCAGCAGCATGGACTATCAGCTCGGAGATCACGGCTGCGGTTACCCTTGACGCTGCATCACAGACAGGAGCGCCTGCGATGGTGTACTCAACAACGAACCTGGGTGCACGAATGGCGAAACGTCATTTTTTCCGATGAATGCAGGTTCTGTTTACAGCATTATAATGGTCGCATCCGTGTTTGGCGACATTGCGGTGAACGCACAATGGAAGCGAGTATTCGTCATCGCCATACTGGCGTATGACCCGGCGTGGTGGTATGGTGTGCTATTGGTTACACGTCTCGGTCACTTCTTGATCGCATTGACGGCGCTTTGAACAGTGGACGTTGCATTTCAGATGTGTTACGACCCGTGGCTCTACCTTTCATTCGATCCCTGCCAAACCCTACATTTCAGCAGGATAATGCACGACCGCATGTTGCAGGTCCTGTACGGGACTTTCTGGATACAGAAAATGTTCCACTGCTGCCCTGGCCAGCATATTCTCCAGATCTCTCACCAATTGAAAACGTGTGGTCAATGGTGGCCGAGCAACTGGCTCGTCACAATACGCCAGTCACTACTCTTGATGAACTGTGGTATCGTGTTGAAGCTGCATGGGCAACTGTACCTGTACACGCCATCGAAGCTCTGTTTGACTCAATGCCCAGACGTATCAAGGCCGTTATTACGGCCAGAGGTGGTTGTTCTGGGTACTGATTTCTCAGGATCTATGCACCCAAATTGCGTGAAAATGTAATCACATGTGAGTTCTATTATAATATATTTGTCGAATGAATACCCATTTATCATCTGCATTTCTTCTTGGTGTAGCAATTTTAACGGCCAGTAGCATATTAATTTTACTGTTCTTATTCGTTATCCTAGTTGTTCACATTTATTGGAGACTAGTTTCGTACATAGTGCTCATTTTCAAACTCTTACTTCTATTTTAAAAGCACGTCTCTTCAGTCAAGATATTCACTATCCGATCAGAAATATCAGACACCCATATATACAGTAGTGGGGAACTGACCACTAGCTGTCACGGCAGGCGGACCCGCTAATATAAAAGGAGACGGGAAGTATGGTGTTGCCAGTAGAGAAGCAGTAAGAGCACAATAGGTCCGTCGGAAGAGCTCGCTGACTCAGGACGTGAACTAGTCACTGTTTTTCGCGCGAGTAACAAATCCTTCTGTGACATTTCATGCCTTGTGAAGACGCACAAGTCGACTGTTGGAGATGTACTTGTGAAGTGGAAACACGAAGAACCGACCACAGCTAGATCAAGACCAACCAGAACTCTGGTAACGTCGAGAATGGCAGAGGATGGCTGAAAAAGAATCGCATCAAGTCAGCGGATGGAATCACTTGTGCGTCATGAGTGCTACCAGGAGTCCAGCTAGCACAATGGCTGTGCGTAGGGAGTTAAGAAGAATGAGGATACAATGGCCGAGCAGCTCCTCATAAGCCACGCACTTCTGTAGCTGCAGTGCTAAGCGACGCTGGAGGTGAAGTAAAGAGCGATGCCACTGGGCAGTGGAAGACTGGAAACGAGTACGTAGCGGTGACGAGTCACGCTGTACCATGTGGGAGTCCGACGGAAGGTTTACCTGTCATCATTTGTAGCGCCAACAGTGAGTAACAGATGAGGTGCTGTTACGGCATGGGGCTAGTTTTCGAGGTTACGGTGTGGTTGTCTTTCTGCGCTTAAAGAACTCTAAATTCTGAAGCATATCAACACATTCACACTATTGTGTAGTGTGTGCGGTACATGGCAGTTGCGAGACGATGACTGTATCAGCATGACAATGCACCCTGTCATAAAGCAGTATTCCGTGAGGCGATTGTTTATGCGCGACAACATTCCTGAAATGGACTGGTCTACACAGAATCTAAACCTAAACTCAATGGGGCACTTTTTCTTAAAAGTAAATCGCCGTTTGACTGTGTATTACTATACATATCTTACGTACAATCTAGATTTCGGCTTTTACGTCACAATCAAGTACAATGTCAAAAGTTGAAAGACCATTATAATACCCGCTAAGGCAGTCCAAAGCAGGTGTTTTGGACAGCCTTAGCAAAGAAAGAAACAAACAACGTCCGAAAAGGCCTTAAAGGCCCAACGTCACCGACCGACCACCGTGTCATCCTCAACCATTAGGCGTCACCGGGTACAGACTGCCTTAACAGATATGTCATAATAATTATCTAACCATTTTTACCACCGTATTTGATAATAGCATAAAAAGCAGACATCTAGATAGTGCAGGATATAAATGTAGTAATACACACTCACACGGCGGCTCACTCTTTTAAAAGAATATTGCACGGCGATGGCTCAGCACCATCAAAATGTCTTTTCAATGGGGCACCTTTGGGATGAGTCAGAATGTCGACCTTGCTCTAGACCCCAGCGTCCAAAATCACTATCTTCTGTGGTTTCGGCTCTTGAGGAACAATGGGCTGCCATTCTTCCACAGACTTACAGACTCCTAATTCAAAGTGTCCCGAGCAGAGTTTAAGACGTCATAAAGACGAAGGGTGGACATATGCTACATTAAGTCCACTAATAAGTGTCAGGGTACTTTTGATCAGTTATTGTATGACAGGCCGAAGCATTATTATCAGCACTCTGTGCGTAAAAGATCACAATGTGCTTCACTATGATAATTACAAAGGTGCGTACAGTGTTAATAACCACCATGAAATAATTTAATCGCAAAATTACGAGCATAGGCGGAGGTGGGGGATGGGGGAGGGGGCTTCGCAAACTACTTCTCTGCCCTACCCCCCCCCCCCCCCCCAACCTAGAAAAGAAGAAGCAATGGTCTTCGCAGAGTAAACTCTTAACCTGCACTGCCACAAACACAGACGTTATCACTTATAATTTTGAAATAAGGGAGAACATGCAACAGATACTGAGAAGTAGTAAGTTTACCCAGAATTGTTGTGTCATGGAAACTCAAAAATCTTCCGCTGTTCGCCCCCTTTTCTTTAGCTGAAAATGACAAAAAAATGGTTCAAATGGCTCTGAGCACTATGGGACTCAACTGCTGTGGTTATCAGTCCCCTAGAACTTAGAACTACTTAAACCTAACTAACCTAAGGACATCACACACGTCCATGCCCGAGGCAGGATTCGAACCTGCGACCCTAGCAGTCCCACGGTTCCGGACTGCGCGCCTAGAACCGCGAGACCACCGCGGCCGGCTTGAAAATGACAAATGGCACTGTATTCTGGAAGCTTCTATTAATGTTGTACAACATTAACTTCGCCTATTATTCCTCGTACTACCAGCGAGTGTCAAAAACTACTAAATATGCGAGTACAGAAAGTATTCGCACGTATCCGAACGTTGCCTGCCTGGCAGAAAATAACGTCGACAAATTTCAAACAGCGACCGCTATAAATTCGCTGTGGAATGCCCCTTTTGCGTCAAGCGGCGTGTAATACAGTTAAAATGGCTCTGAGCACTATGGGACTCAACTGCTGTGGTCATAAGTCCCCTAGAACTTAGAACTACTTAAACCTAACTAACCTAAGGACATCACACACATCCATGCCCGAGGCAGGATTCAAACCTGCGACCGTAGTGGTCGTGCGGTTCCAGACTGTAGCGCCTTTAACCGCTCGTCCACTCCGGCCGGCGTAATACAGTTACTTGTAGTTAATGTGCAATCTTAATGATTGATTCTTGTGCATATAAGTAGATAACAGAAAAGCAGAGGTTCGGCGCCGTATTCAGTGACTTTCAGTGACTGACCATTATTACCCAGGTCACCTGTACTACAAGCAGTTGATAGTAAGTGACGTTACTATTGGCCAGGCAGAGCAGCAATGGTGCAGCGTTGACCGAGAGCATATTAACAGACACCTAGCGGTGGCAGGCGTTAAAAAATGTATTGGGCTACTACAGACAACGGTAACGCAAAGCCATCGGCTCAGCACACATGTGGAGACAGCTAACGCCGACGTGTACCCAGACTAGATGTACAACGTCACGAGAGAGCGCACCGACGGCACACGGGACGAGCTTGTTAACGTGATTATGCGCTCTCGGCGCTCCCCAGCGGCAGTTGTCGGCTTTATTTCGCTCTCAGACAATACAGTTATGTTCACGAAAATGGATGCGTTTAAGAATCCTACGCTATCTGTACCAAAACGCGCATTTCCTGCCTTATCCGTGTGTCAGCCATGTTGTTCTGTTTGTGGCACACATAAATAAAAACTTTAATGTCTGTGAACTCGTAACAAGACAAAAAGGAAAGATACATGTCCAACCGGTAAGGACATTAGTTTATAAAAGTTGACAAAATCGAACAAACTCACTTCTGATACAGAAATTTGTAATATTTACGTAACATCAAGTATTACAGAAATTATTCCTATTAATCTCGTAAGAAAATCCCACAAACTTTTAGAAAATGCAAAGGTGAAAAAAATGAAAGAAAGATAATAGGTTCAGCAGGACTCGAACTCTCAGCCAACCTTACTCCTGTTTCCTTACATGATGCCTCTACGCACTATTGGGCTGTAGCTTCAAGGAAAGTGGCTTTAAAGTTAGTATTATAGTCTTTTATAGGCTTTAATCGCCGAAATATTATTAATTTACATTCAGTTATAACAAATTCTAATGACAATGCAGGTTTCCCCTGAATCTTCAATGTGCCATTGCATTAAAAGTGCTTACTCTCATAACACGCGAGTTAAATAAGAAAGTTCTTGAAGAACCAATATTATGTTTCACTCATTTTATTACAACAACTCGTACCAATAACGACTCGTTCTCGAGACATTGTAGTGGGACGAAATTAAGCTTCACCCATCCACCAGTGTCAGCCCAGTTTGCAGGTGAATATAAGTTAATTTAGTTTTGTTTATGTATTTTTCTTAATATTTGTAATAGCTGTAAATTATCTAAAAGTTTTGTACTTTTTTATGTTTCATGTACGGAGAAGGCGGCGCAACGAACGGAGACAGCATCTTCGTTGCCGCGACCAGAGAGGAAATTGCTGGCCGCTATACGTCGCGGGTCGACAGCCAAGGAGCAACAGAAGATCCTGGAACCGAGTTGTTGCGTCGTGCTTCTAAAAATTAAAAATGAATTTTTTGTACTCTTTTTGTACAACAATGACGTCATATAGAGCTTAATCTTATTGAAAAGTCAGTCCTAGTTTGTCAACGGTCAAGTTCACCTCTGTATGCGTAGGAAGCTAATAAAATAGTGGATGCTACTAAAGTTGAAACACGTGTTCTGAGGATTTATTTATGAAGAATTATGTGAATGGATTAATAATATATTGGACAAGATTATTGAATTCTCACAGCGGTCATCGAAACTTTGAATCTCAAAGGTTTATTCAATGTGTGATTCTGATATCGATTAAATCAAGATAACGTGTGTCAATATAATTTCTGAGGAGAAACAAACGAAGTTTAAATCGAAAAAGTTTGCGAAAACCAATTGGCCCAAGTGATATAATTCTTTGCATACGACTCAATTGATGTTTTACAGTTTCGTTCAAGAACCATTCTATGACAATTTAAAAAGAATATAAATCATTTTGAAGTGGGTTGTAACAGACGTAGGTGACGAAGTCTGCACATGGTCATATATCAAACGAAAATCGGTTATAAAAAACTTACGTCGTTACACTACAACATCCAGTGTGCTAGTGCTTAAGAAACAGCATATTTTCATGGATTATAAGGAATAACACAAAACCCTCCGAATATGAGTTTCTACTGAACACGAAAAACAGAAGACGGAGTCTTGCTTTTTGAGGGCCTCAAACTTTCTGGTTGTGGCGTAAGGTTACTTCCATGCTTGCTACTGGTTATACTTTACTTGTCACGTCCCCGAAATATCGCGGAACTTATAGTGCCTTTCATGTGAGGAAATGGCTCCTCAACTTTGAAACAGCAGCAGGGCCAACGACAAAGTCAGGCCGCGGCGTTTACGTGGGACATACGGGGTCATTGACGCACTATCACATCAAAAGTATCGGGACAGCCATAAGTGGACATTAATATGGGGTGAGTCCACCTTCCACATTTGCGACGACTTCAACTCTACTAGCAGCACCTTGAATGAGGTGTTTGATTGTCTGTGGAGGAATACCAGCCCAATTTCCCTCAGAAAGTGAAATCAGACGACACACTGGCGGTTGATGCCGGGGTCTATAGTTCAGTCGACGTTCTAACTCATCCCAAATGTGTTCCATTGGAGCAGGTCGGAATTCTGGGCAGCCAGTACATTTCAGCAATGTTACCGTCCCCAAACTATTACTTCAGAGACCATGCTTTATGACACGGTGCACTGTCATGCTGATATAATCATCGTCCCTGAACCTCTATCGCACGCAGTAATCAATGCTGGAAATTATGTTCACGTCCTTCCGCATGCAGTGTTTTCTTGAGCATAATGGTAGGTGACGTGCTCCAGGCATTCGCCAAACCCGAACCATTCCATCGAGTTGCCGCACGATGCAGCGTGGTTCATCACCCCAAATCACTTGTTTTCTGTCGTCCACTGTGCAGAGACGTCGCTCTCTACACCATCTCGAACGCCGCTTAGAACTCACTACAGAAATGTGTGGCTAGCCGACCATTGCATCCCAGTCTTTTTAACTCCCTGAGCACAATCACTGTACTAGCTGCACTACTGGTAGCAATTTGGAACTCACACGTGACGACTTCCTGCAGATTCCATGCGACTTTCTCACAAGAAACCTCCGCATTCCTCGACGGACCCTCAGTATAGACGCGCGCCTTGTCTTTGATTAGATGTAGTTGTTCCTTCACGATCCCAGTCCACAGTCATACCGCCAACAGTCGACTTCGGCAACTTTAAAAGGTCTGAAGTCTTACTGTTGTCTCCTTACCAGTCCACTCTGCTGTTACTTGTTCTCTGCTGACAACACCTGCCTCTACATATATACTCCGCAGTCCACCTTACGAAGCGTGGCGGAGGTTACCCTGTACCACTACTAGTCATTTCCTTTTCTGTTCTATTCGCTAACAGAACGAGAGAAAAACGACTATCTACATGACTCCATATGAGTCCTACTTCCTCGTATCTTATCTTCATGATTCTTACGTGAAATATACACTACTGGCCATTAAAATTGCTACACCAAGAAGAAATACAGATGATAAATGGGTATTCATTCGACAAATATATTATACTAGAACTGATATGTGATTACATTTTCACGCAATTTGGGTGTATAGATCCTGAGAAATCAGTACCCAGAACAACCACCTCTGGCCGTAATAACGACCTTGATACGCCTGGGCATTGAGTCAAACAGAGCTTCGATGGCGTGTGCAGGTACAGCTGCCCATGCAGCTTCAACACGATACCACAGTTCATCAAGAGTAGTGACTGGCGTATTGCGACGAGCCAGTTGCTCGACCACCACTGACCAGACGTTTTCAATTGGTGAGAGATCTGGAGAATGTGCTGGCCAGAGCAGCAGTCGAACATTTTCTGTATCCAGAAAGGCCCGTACAGGACCTGCAACATGCTGTCGTGCATTATCCTGCTGAAATGTTGGGTTTCGCAGGGATCGAATGAAGGGTAGAGCTACGGGTCGTAACACATCCGAAATGTAACGTCCACTGTTCAAAGTGCCGTCAATGCGAACAAGAGGTGACCGAGACGTGTAACCAATGGCACCCCATACCATCACGCCGGATGATACGCCAGTATGGCGACGAAGAATACTCGCTTCCCATGTGCGTTCACCGCGACGTCGCCAAACACGGATGCGACCATCATGATGCTGTAAACAGAACGTGGATTCATTCGAAAAAATGACGTTTTGCCATTCGTGCACCCAGGTTCGTCGTTGAGTACACCATCGCAGGCGCTCCTGTCTGTGATGCAGCGTCAGGGGTAACCGCAGCCATGGTCTCCGAGCTGATAGTCCACGTTGCTGCAAACGTCGTCGAACTGTTCGTGCAGATGGTTGTTGTCTTGCAAACGTCTCTATCTGTTGACTCAGGGATCGAGACGTGGCTGCACGATCCCTTACAGCCATGCGGATAAGATGCCTGTCATCTCGACTGCTAGTGATACGAGGCCATTGGGATCAAGCACGGCGTTCCGTATTACCCTCCTGAACCCACCGATTCCATATTCTGCTAAAGGTACGTTGTCCAAGACGCGACGCATACTAGCGACTGCGACGGGTCGCTACGTGACGTCAGAAGTTGCCTGCTGGCGCATGCGCAGTTCGAGTTTGGGATGCGACGCGCGACTGCACCAGTGAGCAGTGTTGCGACGGAAGTCGGACGACACAAAGACGTACGGCTGCCAGAAAGACGTCGAGCCAGTCAAGGAAAACTGAAATGAGCCACTCACAGGATGTGATGCTCTGTGAGCTGGTCTCGCAACATCCTTGCCTTTACGATTTGAAGAACCCTAAATATAGAGACACTATGTTCAGAGACAGAATTTGGGAAGAAATTGGTGCACATTTGAAACTGGCAGGTGAGTGAAATATATAATATTTTCCCATTAATGCAAATTTTTCAGGCCTGTTATGAAAATCATATAATCCATGCAGATGTAGAATTAGAATGATGAAAATGAACTTGAAGGTCAATTTTCGCATTACTCTTTTTTGTGACGATAAAAATTGAAAACGGCAATTACATTACAAAATGAACAATCTAAAGTACAACGAGAAAGTTACATTTTACAATACCTTCACTTCGAAAGTAAACGGTAGATTGGTGTCTTGATGATACCTTCTAGTTGTGAAAAACCACCACCAGATTGTTGTACAGCTTTCTGTAATCAATAGATGTTCGTTTTTGCGGAAGGCGTTTCTCAACAGATTGCGCAAACAGTTTGCTGCAATAAGGAATTTGTCACATTCACTTCAATTCATTGGTAGAAGATGGTGCTCAAAAAACTTGTGCCAAAAGTGCACTACTGTTTTACAAGGCCCTTCTGGTCTGACACAGTTCACAATTGAAATTCGTCTTTTGTAAATCCTGGAGTCATCTTTTGAGTGCAGCTTGGCAAGATTAAATGTTCATGTCATCCATAACGATGTACGCTGTCAGAATATAAGAATATGGAAGTTCATTTGGATGGGAATAAAGAGTCAGTCGGCTATGAAAGTTGCCTTAGCTTGTTCCAAAAGTTTCTGCATGGGAGAAACTGACAAGTATAATTTGGGGAAATTTTGTGAACAAGCACGGACATTATTTCTTCCACATTTCTGCTAGTGTATACTGTAGACGTTCAGAATGAAAATTCTAGAGATGTTTAAGGTGTAACCCTATCTTGTTGTCAAGAACTTGAAACAATGCAATGACGCTAGCGTGAGCTTATTGTTAATAAACTTATCTTTCATTGGAATTTTAGGTGAAATGTGCAAAAACACATGGAGGAATATTTGGGACTCGTATCAGAGAAATAAACGAGAAAGAAAGCTTGGAACAGGTTCAGATGCCTCAGCAAAACCAAGAAAATGGGTTCTGCTTGATCACTTGGCTTTAAGAAACCTACATTTCGTGGCATTTTAAATGAAATTGTCAAGAGCATATGGAGAAATATTAGTAACTCATACCGGAGAAATATATGACATAAAATGGTTTCATTAGGTCCAAATGTGTCAGCGAAACAAAACAAATGCATTCTCTATCGTGTGATGACCACACGATTGTCGTTGCGCGTCGACAGAACTGGCGGCTAGTCGCGACGCTCCCGGAGATATATGAGCCCATATCTCGGAAACGGAGATCGATATCATTCTGATCTCAACTTTAAAAATAATTTCGATATGTTAGCTTCTTTTCGTCGGTAACGATGTATGACCTAACGTGAACCATACGTAAAGTAGCCAGCGACCACATTTTTCACTGTACACAATTCAAATTTTATGCAGTAGGTTACTTGTAAATTAAGTATCGGAATAACTGAGACGAATATCGGAAAAATAGACACCTCATTATCAAGCTGTGATGTGAAACTGTAAGATACGCAAACATCAATTTTTTATGCCTTTTACTTTCCCCACAATTGATAGAGAAGTAATATACAGCGAAAAAAACACGCAAAACCGGAAGAGATACTTTTCAATTTTTTAAAGTAAAAGGAGAATCTGTATCGAAAAACTAACTCTGGGAGCCGATGTAACTTTGTTGCATTAACATACAGTATTTTTTACAGCAAGAAAATCGGAATTCTTATTTTTCTTATGTATTTGAATCCGCCGCCGCCGACCGGAGCTTGGGAAACAGCGGCGACTCCAGTCGTGTTGCAGCCTTGTCGCCGTCTGCCAGGGTGGGAAAAGAGGAGGGGGCAGCGTCGCAGTCGCAGCCAACTGTCGCGTCTTGCACAACGTATAACAGTCATTGGATCTCGACCAACGCGAGCAGCAATGTCGCGATACGATACACCGGAATCGCGATAGGCTACAATCCGACCTTTATCAAATGGTACGCATTTCTCCTCCTTACACGAGGCATCACAACAACGTTTCACCAGGCAACGCCGGTCAACTGCTCTTTGGGTATGAGAAACCTGTTGGAAACTTTCCTCATGTCAGCACGTTGTAGGTGTCGCCACCGCCGCACGTTATCTTCTTGGTGTAGCAATTTTAATGCCCAGAAGCGTATGCTGGAGGCAACAGAATCGTTCTCTGCAGTCTGTGTCAAAAGATGGTTCTCTAAACTTACTCAGTAGTGTTCCTCGAAAAGAACGTCGCCTTTCCTCCAGTCCCCCAAGCATCTCCGTAGCAATTACGTGTTGTTCGAACCTACCGGTAACAAATATAGCAGCCCGCTTCTAAACTGCTTCCAAGTCTTCCTTCAATCCGACCTGGTACGGATTCCAAACACACTAACAGTACTCAAGAATAGGTCGCACTAGTACCCTATATATGGTCTTCTTTAAAGATGAACCACGCTTCCCTAGAACTCTTCCAATAAACCGAAGTCGACTCTCTGCCTTCCCTACCACAGTCCTCACACGCTCGTTCGATTTCATATCGCTTTGTAACGTTACGACCAGATATTCAAACGACGTGACTGTGCTAATGAGGCGACCTAACGTGCGGACACGCCTAGGGAATGTGTATTTTCAACTCAGTGCATTAACACAACAAGGAATAAAGAAAGCAGTAACTAACAAAAGCAGAGCAAGGAAGACAAGCGAACAGAATCTACGAAATCAACAGCATGCTGCACTGCACGATGAGAAACTAATTTTCCCTTCGCTAGCGCTGCTCCCACTTCAGTTTGCAGACAGTCTACACGAGAACATCGGTCACTCAATCCTTGCAGCGTCAAATCAATAAAATTCTTCAAAAAAATGAACGAGACAGACAGCCAAACGACCATCACTAAATTCGTCTGGGATGGAAAATGTAGAAGGGAAGGATAAAGCTAGCAATAAAGGGAAAGTAATCTTGCTGTAAACAGCCTAAGGCCCTCCGAGGCTTAGGGTAGAATGGGACAGACTGCGACAACGCCGTGTGGCCCACAGCCAGGTGAAAACCATTCGACGGGATGCTAAGTGTGGCTCCGTTTTTAGCGAAGAAACTACCTTGTTGCAGTCTCTGGAAAACCAGAGAACTCCGTTAAATGTTAAAGTGCCAGGTAGACTTCCAGGAAACTTGGCCAGGAATATCAAACCGCGATTGAAAACAGGTCCGTCTCGTAGATGATTAGGGCTCAGAACTGATAAAAAAGTTCACACACCAAATGGAATTATACAAGCATGTAATAAAGTTCTGACCATACTATCACAGATGTAGCCTGTCCTCAGTGAAATTGGGGTCAGTATCAGTACAAAACCGATGGACTGCAAGATGGTCTTCTCTCTGTGGTTTGCCGGCCGGGGTGGTCGAGCGGTTCTAGGCGCTACAGTCTGGAACCGCGCGACCACTACGGTGGCAGGTTCGAATCCTGCCTCGGGCATGGATGTGTGTGATGTACTTAGGTTAGTTAGGTTTAAGTAGTTCTAAGTTCTAGGGGAATGATGACCTTAGAATTTAAGTCCCATAGTGCTCAGAGCCTGTGAACCTGTGTCTCTCTCTGTGGTTTACACATTACAAGTATGGGGTGGCCCCACAACGAGAACAAACCCTACAAAACTGAGCGATACTTATCACCTCCGGCGGTACAGGTATACTCTGCAAACCGCTGGTCAGTGGATAACAGACGGTAATTCTTGCTGTACCAATTATTAGGACTTCAACCCTTTCCAGTCGCGTTTGGGGGACGGAAGAATGCTTCATTAGCGCTTTCATGATTAAAATTTATTTTGCATATTATTGAAAAATAAATGATCAAGAACTGTCTTCCTTTGAGGTAAATGATACACTTTCACTACCAAAAAAATTTAAGCTGACCGATCTTGAAAATCAGTGAAATGGGACATGGGTCCCGCGATCCGAACTGGCATTTTCATATGGACCTAGGATTTTCTATTTAATTTTAGGATGATTTTGTTGGAATGGATATTATGGAAAAATGTAACAACACGAAATATTGCACACACGCATTCAGCATAGCGTCTGAAGATGGCTTTGACATACCAAACACCATTGTTTTTTGCTTTCTATGAAGTTCTCTGTAGCATATAAACTGATCATCCAGAACATTATGACCACCTACCTAATGGGCGGTATGTCCACCTTTGGCTGGCCGCAGTGGCCGAGCTGTTCTAGGCGCTTCAGTCTGGAATCGCGCGACCGCTACGGTCGCTGGTTCGAATCCTGCCTCAGACATGGATGTGTGTGATGTCCTTAGGTTAGTTAGGCTTAAGTAGTTCTTAGTTCTAGGGGACTGATGACCTCAGATGTTAAGTCCCATAGTGCTCAGAGCCATTTGAACCAATAGATGTGTTCGATCGGGTTCACATCTGGCGAGCTGCGGGGCCAGCTCATCAACTGGAACTCGCCTCTGTGTACCTCGGACCACTCAAATCCTGAGTACACGTTTCCACACACTAGCCAGTCACTAAGCCTCAGTCCTCTTGCAAAATATAATTGGAGTGAGGAACCTGATAGTGGAATATATAACATACTCGAGGTTCCCGAATGAATGTTTAATAAATTTTACGTAATTAGCACTCGAGACACCTACCGAGTTATTTGAAACTGCCTCATAAACACAAGGAAGCTTTTCCCCTGCTGGACGTAGGCTCTGTTTCACGAATGCTGTACAGGGTGATTTTTTCCACCGTGTACAAACTCTGGGGATTGATCGATGAGAAGATACGGAGCAAAGAGTAAGTCCAGAAATGCATGGTCCCCATGCATTGTTACAGAGACTGCAGTCTAGTACACGCTGTACCATGCAGCCACAGTTCCAGCATGACATGAAAATGTTTTCCATGTGCCTCAACGCATGCGTGTACGCGCTGCAGCGTATTCTGTCTCACGCATTCACATCGACCAGGCTGCATCCGAACAGTGTCAAAGGCAGCACGAATACGCTGCTCCAGTGTCTCCACATCTGGAATGGGCTCTGCATACACGATACTTCTGAGGTGGCCTCATAACCAGAAATGGCACGGGTTGAGATCCCGTGAACGAGCAGGCCATGCAGCTGGCCCCCCTTGTCCGATCCATCGACAACGGAAGACACGACTGAGATGCGTCCAGACATTGACGGCGAAGAGGGCTGGAGAACCATCATGCAGCAGCCACATAACCCTTCGAATCATCAATGGCACCTTTTCCAGCAGGGGAGCCAAAGTCACCCGCAAGAAACGCTGATAGCAGACACTGAAGGAAGACTGGTCTCAAAATACGGTCGCCTATTATCCCGGCACCACATTCCAGCTGCACCGATTCTGATGATTCGCTGTCACCATACCATGGGGAACCTGCATACTATCACACAGATGACTGTTATAGCACTCCACGTAAAGGTGGCCTCATCTGTGAATAGGAGGGATGATACAAATCCCTGAATCATGGTTGCCTGGTGGAAAAAAAAAAAATCCTGAGAAAACTGTTCCCGATGTGGAAAGTCTCTCGCTAGTAAGCTCTGTGCACGCTTTAAGTGATATGGGTAGTAACAGTTGTCATGGAGAATTTTCCACGCGGTCGTCTGGCTTTCCTTCACAGTGTTAATCATTTTTTCCTCCAAGTCTGATGCCCGAACATTTCGGGTACGTCCTTTATGATTTCCTCCTTCCTGAAACGACCCTGTCTCAGACAAACGGCGAAACACTATTGCAAAAATTGAGTGCTTTGGTTGTTGCCGGAGGGATTAGGGGTTCTGAAACGACCTTGCTGTGCGCCGCTCGTTGACATTTGTCTTTCCGTAAGTAAACATCATGTCGGCGAGCTCTCGATTCGAATGCGTAACCTTTGTGCGCAACGCTGTATCACATCCACTACTAGGTGAGTCAGGAAGAGGTGTGAATCGGACTCATCACCAATTACTGTGGCAGGGGAGGGCGCTAGGGCATGACTGATGAGGGACAGTACCACCCTCTAGGAGGAAACCGCGCATACTGTAGCTGTGGCTGCATGGTGCAGCGCGTATTAGACCGCAGTGTCTATAACAACGTATGACTGCATTAATGGTCTCTAGCATGGAAACCATTCATTTCCGGACACAAGTTCATTAGACCTTTTTTCTTCCGTATCCTCTCATCGATCAATCCCTAGAGTTTGTACACGGTGGAAAAAAATCACCCCGTACGTTCTCCTATTGTCAATTTGTCCTCAATGTCCTTAAATTTGGTTTGTTCATTTTGCTGCTTCCACCGTTATGATAAATGAGCTGGATGAAACTACCTGCGCAGACATGTGCCTAGCTATTCTGACGTCAAGGCGGACGGACAGCACAACCTGTTGTCAGGCGCAGCAGGCTGAATGGGCTGCGTGAAGGTCGCCAAGGTTGCGGAAACCCAAGTTGGCCTGCTTCAACCACCGTGCTTCAGCGCACGGTCAAGTACTCTTTCTGTCTCCGTTGCGGCAGGTTGAGCTGCTTTAGCGGCTGCAGTGGAGATAAGGGCAGGAAGGCTAGAAAGAGAATCGGCACACCTTTGATATCGACTGGGCTCGGCTCTTTACGAATTTCCGCACTGCAGCGAGCAGGTCAACTATTCCTCGTTAATTAAAAGAAGCGCACGACAGTAGCACTGCATTCTAACTAAAAACTTCATTGGAACTTGTCCCGCAGTTCCCGGAGCGGCCAAAAACTGAGATGCAAGTTGGCGGGCATGAAATTTTGAAGAGCCGCAGCTGCGATCCTGGTTAGCCTCAGCGCGGCGGGCATGGTCGCCGTTCGTGACGTGGGTTGGGGGGTGTATCGGCAGCTCGCGGAGGAAGGCGGTGTTTACCGGCAGGACGCGCGGCTGTTTACCACCGGGGCCGCGCGCGTAATTAGCTGTTCTTCTGCACCGGTAAACACACAGTCGCGTAGCACGGAGAACGTCACCCGCTCCGCCTGCTGACTCCGCGTCGACTTCGCATTTAAGGGTGCCGACAGGTCAGTTTTCGGGCATCGACGTTAAGGCGGTCTGCTCCTGCGCCGACACAATATAGGTCTATCTACACTCTTCCCAGAATTCCTTCAGTACGGACAGTTAAGCAGGAAGCAGAAAGGTGAGGTTAGGGTAGTCTTCCACCTAATCTTACGAAACCTGTACCAGCAGCAGCAACCACCCCCGGTTCCCGAACTTTTACCCGTTCGGCTACAGAATTTTCTCCCTGAACTATAATGCAGCTTCAGCCAGATTACTCCCCTGTAGGATCATACGTTGCAACTTGTCGTTTTGTCTGTTTTCATGTCTTACAGTTGCACGAGTTGTTATGAGCGGCGTTCAATAAGTAATGCAACGAGAAAAATGCGCAGTTTGTTGTGCGTCATCGTGGAATATTCCCGCTTCAGTCTCTCTCAATTTCATGAAATTCCGATACGTGCCAGCGTAATATGGTTCAAATGGTTCAAATTGCTCTGAGCACTATGGGACTCAACTTCTGAGGTCATTAGTCCCCTAGAACTTAGAACTAGTTAAACCTAACTAACCTAAGGACATTACAAACATCCATGCCCGAGGCAGGATTCGAACCTGCGACCGTAGCAGTCTTGCGGTTCCAGACTGCAGCGCCTTTAACCGCACGGCCACTTCGGCCGGCCCAGCGTAATACGCAGCTTTCAAAATTGCAACTGTAACGGAGATTGGTTCCGAGCAGAAAGCTGGCAATATGTTTCTTTTGGCGGAAAAACAGAGCGTCGTAGATATTCATAGGCGCTTGCAGAATGTCTATGGAGACATGCAAGTGAACAAAAGCACGGTGAGTCGTTGGGCGAGGCGTGTGTCATAATCGCAACAAGGTCGCACAAACCTATCCGATCTCCCGCGTGCCGTCGGGTCACACGTAGCTGTGACTCCTGCATTGTTGAAACGTGCGGACACACTCATTCGAGGTGATCGACGGATCTCTATAAAATACCTCGCTGCTCAACTAGACGTCTGTGTTGGTACTGCTGGCACACTACTTCAGGTATCGTAGCTGTGGTTTTCCTCGTCCATCCTGAAGCTCGGACATCGCACCTTTCGACTTCCATCTGTTTGGCCCGATGAACTGGTAGGCGAATGATGGGGAGGTTATTCATACAGCAAGACATTGACTCCAAATTCTACCAGTGGAGTGGTACCATGTGGGCATACAGGCCCTCACAATACGATGGCGTCGCACAGATTAAGTTCAAAAATAGGGTTTTGTAGCCAAAGGAGTGGGAAATGATACGGTGCATTGGAATCCTGAATAAGACAACCAGATTTCAGAAAAAAGTGTTGCGCCGCTTTTTGGATCCACCCTCGTATATTGTTTGTTGTGTTATAGTGAATAATAAGTAGAAGCAAGTTCGTCAAATGTTGGTAGTAGCAAAGTTCAGCGTCTTTCTTAGTCAGGGGCCTCTTGTACAATGTAGATGGAGAAAAAGGGTTTTGTATGTTGCTTATATATTTCCACAAAGAAAAAAAAGTTAATAGAGATGGGGGAATATCAGTCAATAAAATCATCGAAAGCACTGCTGCAACTGTGAATACAAATAAAAACGCTATTATGTACATGAGCAACGAAGTGTTCGAGACAGAAAAGGAAGGTGAAATATCATCGTAGAACAAAATTATAGGGAACGACGCTATACGGATAGGCGTTAATTTGTTGGAGATGCGGCACTTAGATATGTTTATGATTCTGATCTCTTTCAAGGCGCCGGCCGCGGTGGTCTCGCGGTTCTAGGCGCGCAGTCCGGAACCGTGCGACTGCTACGGTCGCAGGTTCGAATCCTGCCTCGGGCATGGATGTGTGTGATGTCCTTAGGTTAGTTAGGTTTAAGTAGTTCTAAGTTCTAGGGGACTGATAACCACAGCAGTTGAGTCCCATAGTGCTCAGAGCCATTTTTTT